>NC_056751.1:158787151-158807880 GCF_019279795.1 Protopterus annectens
AGAACATGTGGACCAAGCCTGACAATATGGATGTGAACAGCGATGCAGATGGATATAACACATAACTAGTGGTATACATTCACCCCCATAGGTTATGCACTCACACATCCCTGTCTGTCCTGACACATAATAACTGCTGGTACAGAGGTGCCATGGTCGCATACTACCCACTAGATATTGACATACATCTGTACAGCATCCGACTGCTCTGTCTGACATACATGACTGTTAACAGAGGCCCAGCAGCAGTACATCTGGCAAGTATCTGGACATTACATCTCACTGGGTAAGTACACTAAGCTGCTAGGCATGTAGCAAAGCAGTGTGCAGGCTACAGGCAGACTGGCTTAACACTGGCCTACATCTCATATGGGGGAATGCACATGTACCTACATATATAGCAGGCTCTACAGGCATGTCATAGCACAGGGTAAGATACACCTGTGTGAAAGTGCATAATCACAACCAATGTAAACACAGCTACGGCCACATATGGTAAGCTAGCATAATATTACAGTATATGGACTATCTGTTCAACACCAGTCCGATATGTGCCACTCACACACTAACCCTACATATACTAGGCCACTACACAGTGTGGTCTGATGTCTGTCTGTGGTATGGGACATGTGTGTATATGGCCCTACGAACCTATAAGCCATTACGGTAACATACAGTGGAGCAGCATGTAACATCAGATAGGACGGGACCTAGAATGATGACATCTACCACAGTCTTTACACAGGCCAAAGTACATATTAACAATCCACACAGTCGACATTCACCATAAGTACAAAGACCTCAGTACTGTACAAACAAGCACAGAATGTCCAGGTTATGTCATCAAATATAACCCCTACTGTACATAACGTGTAGCAGTCTGATATCTCACTGGCTTGTTATCAGATATGATGACACTAATTATGGTGTACAGCACATATGCACCTCTTAATGCATGACATATGTATAACGGTTGACAGAGTTTTGGCTGGAAGCACATACACAGGGCCAATATTGACATGTTGCTGTGATAACCTCATACATTTACTGTTGTAACAGGGTTTGTCGCAACATATGTCCTAGGAGGAATATGAAGTCAGTAACTGTCACGGCTTTCACCATCTACAGACTGCAATCCTCACACTACCTTCTGCAGTTCACAGATAGATGTTCTTTGGGCAACACATGACACCAAAGGCACCACACACTGCCCAGTCTGCAGATGACCCTACAGATGGGGAGTCCTCATAAACACAGAAATGACATGACAGGTATTAAAGCATGTAGGGCAGCCATATTCGCACACACCCTGTTATACCAACATTACTCTGACTACAGTATAGCAGCACTTACAGTCTGTAGTCAGGTCAGGCATATCCCCCTCCTGTGTGATGGCCTGTTTCCACAGTGTATGTTGTCCGCGGTAAATCCCCAATCCATCTTAGATGCTGTTTGCCAAACAACAGATTGAGTTCCTGCTTACAGTGAATGAAAAGGCCCAACACCAACATGATGTTCCTAGATATTGCAGTGTGTTTCCATGCAATTGGCTATGGGAATGTTACCACAGCTGTTCCACATGTAATAAGCTAGGGGAGGGCTGCAATTTGTGCAGAGGTCATCAGGTGATCATGAGCATCACTTAAAATACACATGCTGCTGTCTAAGTAAAGCAGGTATAGGTCTCCACATCCACAAGTGAGGGAGTGAGAGAGGCAGACAGAGGCAAAGACAAGTCAGGGAGGGGTGAGAGAGTAAAACTTAGGCATGTTTGTGTCACACACCCACCAGCACAGGGTATCAAACCCCTGACTGCTATGTAGTGCTATCACAGTACTATGCAGTTACTGGATGTGCCACATAGGTTATCTGTTGTGCAGCCCTCAGAACATATATGTGATGGTGAGTGACATCTGCAACAGGGATATGGTAGCTTTACGGTAGGTGTAGTACACGTGCCTGTCCGCATGAACAGGTGTCAGTGTCAACACAGCCACACTCTCACATGAAAGCACACACATTGACATACTTGGTAGGGCCAGGACTATAACCCATCACTAGTGAGATTGCCACAACACATTACTGTGCAAGTATCACATGCACCACATGGGTCATACAGAGGTTAATCACTCCATAGTTACTATCAGTGGCCAATATGCAGAGTACTACCCACATATTGGCTGTTGCCTAGGCAAGTGTGTGTGTGTGTGTGTGTGTGTGTGTGTGTGTGTGTGTGTGTGTGTGTGTGAGACATGGGTTGAGAGTGTGCTCTGGGTAATACTGGGGTTGCTAACTGTGATTGCCTGGCCTTGATGTCACATGTATGGGTATGGATTTGCACCCCAGCCTCTTGGCTATTTCACATCTGTTATCCCTGTACGGTGGACATTGTGATATATACTACGACCACCATATAAAAAATTTGTAAAACCCGCTCCACATTGGGCCCAGGTGTCACACACTCACACTCCCTCCACACAGGATATGAGTTACACAAACACACACACAACCACACACACACACACACACACACACACACACACACACACACACACACACACACACACACACACACACACACACACCTGTCATGTCTGGGAGTAGAATCCCTTCCTAACTAGTTTATTACACTACAGCACTATGCAGTTATAGTACGTGCCATGGAGATTACTGGAGTACTCCTTCCCCAAAGGTGTATATCACATTGGATGACATCAGCAGGATTGACAAAGTAGGACATTTGAATTGTATGGAGTGTGGCTACCCTAAAAAGCATTGCTCTCTACAGAGACAGAGTCACACAGACACACACACACAAAAACACACACTTGCCAAGTCTGGGATTAGGACACCTACTTAATTTATCATACTACAGCAGTACACAGTTATAGAACGCGCTACAGAGATTACTGGGCTACAGTCTTCCCAGAGGTGTATTTCTATGTGGATGACACCAGCAGCCTTACCAAAGTAGAGCATTTCAATTGTATGGAGTGTGACTACCCTAAAAAGCATTGCTCTCTACAGAGACAGAAACACACACACACACACACACACACACACACACACACACACACACACACACACACACACACACACACACACACACACAGTTACCAAGACTGGGATTAGAGCTCCTACCTAACTAGTTTATCACACTACAGCAGTACACAGTTATAGGACATGCCACAGAGATTACTGGGCTACAACTCTCCCAAAGGTGTATTTTACAGTGGATGACCTCAGCAGGCTTGTCATAGTACAGCTATGGGGAGGGCAGTGTGTGTGTGTGCATGGGCCATAACCCATTCATCTAGAGTTGACATGCCACATGCGGGCACACACAGGGTCATATTTCACAGGTATGTGTATACAGTTGCTAGATGACTACTTCCTTGTACAGTCATGTTGCACAGGTAGCACATGCACTACAGTCTGTAATGCTGACAGATAATGGTGGCTAGTATCTGCAGTGAATGACATCTGAAAGTCATGTGGTTGGGGCCCTTTGCCTGTGTGCTGGGTGGGACAGGCCTGGATGGCTCCTTGTCACAGTCACCCTCTTCCACACATCTATGTACGTCTACCTTTGGCTTATTATAGTATGTTGTCCTTACATATATGTCTGTATTCCTATCCACTGTGTGTACAAGGCATGAGTGGTGCATACTGACAAGTGTCTGCACTAACAACTGCGACTGCTAGATATGTCTGGTCCACTGGTGTTTGCAGACTTGGCCTTCAAGTGTGTGAGCATGCCCAGTATGACCTTTCAGTATGTTGTTGACTGACATTGCCTTCATTTCTCTGTGTGTGAACATGCCCAGTATGCCCATCTGCATTTAATGTGTGGATCGAGTCCAGGTAGTTTGTACTGCAGTGCTGACCTTTGTATTGTACACCGGCAGGTGCATGCTGTTTTTGCAGGGTATCCATCGAGCATTTGGCATTGACTGTTACTACATTTCTGCATAAGGTGGAGGGGCTCACCTGACTATTTCTACATTTCTACGTAGGATGGGGGGCACACCTGACTATTTCTACATAGGATTGGAGGGGCACACCTGATTGTTCTTACATTATTACGTAGGATGGGGGGGCACACCTGACACTTGTACCCATTTACTAGGACTGTACTGGTATGTCTGGTACTCCATTTCATTCTGTACTCTTACCTATCATGCTGACTAGAGGCATATCAGTGTACTGCAGATCTTAGCTTTTATTTACCTACATATTAGTTTCTGACTTCCTACCCTTCAGAACTGACATTCCAGTGCCTGACCTGTTGTAGTCTGTCTTTATAGGCCTGGTGGGAGGTTACCCATAGGCCTCATTCACAGGCCATAGCACAGCCTTTGTTTGTCTACACCTATCCTGCTGGCTGTGACTGTTGCTGGATATGTGAACTCCCCCTGACTGGCATGTCTGAGTCACTTATCTTGCGGGTGTCCCAGCACTGAGGGTGGTGCTGCAGGGCTGCCAATGTCAGATTCACATAGTACACTCCCTACACATGGTTAAGCACAGGTAGTGTAATATTTGGCATCCCTTTTACTGAATGTGAGAGTCAGAAAGAGGTTATTCCATGGGTCCCTCCTGTGTTAGTGTATGTGCTATGCGTTGCCTCTTTACCAAGGCCAGGGCATACTAGGCATGCCTTTTTCTGCCTACTGGGGCAGGCTCAGGTTGTTCCTCCTCTGAGTCACTCTGTGCCTGTGCAGGCCTTGGCAATGGTGGGGGGGGGGCTGTGTGACCCTGCCCTGTGATGTTCCTGCTGCAACTGTTTCCACAGGATCATATTGTGTAGCATGGCACATACAAGGACAATTTGGGTACATGTAGCTGGTGAGTACTACAAGGCACCACCAGATGTGTCCAGGCACCGGAACTGTGACTTGAGCATCCCAAACACATGCTCTACTATAATTCTGGTCTGTGCGTGTGCCTCATTATGGAGTTCTTGTTCGGGTGTGCGTGCATTTCTAATGGGTGTCATCAGCCATGGCTCCAGTGCGTATCCAGCATCCCCCACTCGGTGACCGTCAGGGATGTCCCCACTGGCAAATCTGTGGTACAGCTGCTTCAGATGCCAGATGGGGGAATTGTGATAGCTTCCAGGGCAGCCAACACACACATTCATTATTATGCCCTGGGCATTGCACATGGCCTGGCAGTTGATGGAGGGGAAGCCCTTGCGGTTGATGTAGACCCTACCCCGCTCACTGGGTGGTGCTTTCATGCGTATGTGCGTGCAGTCTATAGCACCCACAACCTCAGGGTATTCTGCTATTTGGTGGAACAGTTGCATATTGCTGGCCAACGCTTCACAAGTATTGGGGAAATATACATGCTCACTGACATTTGCTGATATGGCATCCAGGAACTGGTGGAGTACCCTGGATGCTGATGCCTGTGAAATCCTCATCATATCCTCAGTTAGCCTTTGGAAGGTACCTGTAGCGAGTGTTCGTAGACCTACACATACCTTGGTATCTACTGGGATGGGTTCCCTCTCTGTTAGTTCTGTGTGTCAGGCGTGGCTGGAACAGCTCAGTAATTTGCTGTAGGAGTTCCCTGTCCACCCTATAGCGCTCCACTATCTCCAGCTCATGTAGCCCCTGGTAGCTTACCCTGGATCTGTACACTCTTCTCCGTCTCCTCACTATGGGTTGGTCAACAGCATTCACATCCTCACCACTCTCAGCCTCTTCCACAAGTTGTTGTATGATAACTATTGCAGCCCCCATCATTTTGCTGTTGTGAGTGTTAAAGGTTCCCCCTCTTGTTTACACCGGTGGTGTAGAGTGTGGGAAAAAACAGAGGGGAAGGTGGTGTTCTGGGCTGGGCTGGTCTGCTGCCTGTGTAACTGGCTTATTCTGATATATTTCACCTGCCAGCTATGCAAGTTCTCCTTGATTACCTTCCTACTGCTGTTTTCCCTTCCCATTGCCTTCCTGTTTAAGCCTGGGGGGGGGGGTACATCACCATGACGCCACCTAACTCCTAGGTCTGCACGAAGCTATTCCTTCTCTTACACTGTTGGGACCTGACTCACATGCTGGGGAAAACTGGGATTCACTATCATTACCCTCATTTGCATAGGATTGCCTGATAATGCATAGTTACATGTCTCACACTGAGCCTCCCCCCTTAGCAACCACTACTCACTGGCCATGTTGTCTTCTGCCTGACATTGACTTGCATGGCAGAATACTGATTTTAGTTAGAATGCTTAATTTAGGTTTATTTTGTTATTTCCCCCCCCAATCCCGTTTGCACTCTGCTGCCCTACACTTAAACAGCCGAGATTGGGTAAAAAAATAAATACAAGTTGATTTTTGTATTTTTTTCACTGTTTGCAATGCCAATGGCCTTATACTTGGCCATTGGCATGCTTACTACATGATATGCAGCCTTTATTTGGACCTGTCACAGCTCCATTTTGGATTTTGCAGAAATGTACTCGGTTACTAACCGAGTACATTTCTGCAGATTTCCCTAGTCCTGCACGGCCGGGTGCAAGCTTCCTGGATTGCAAAATCACTCCATTTGCATAGATTTCTGTGACTGCATAACTGTCTGAGGTTTCTTCTAACAGATGTTTTTCCAATTGGCTCAGTATCTGCATATACTAGTAGTTGGTTCAAGACATATTTTCCTGCATACAGTAGCTATTTGCTCAGTTTGTTTTTTTTTTGTAATCTTTGTAATATATCTTTACCACCTCAAAAGTGCTTACTCCTCTCTGTACTATTCTTTTCTAGACCTAACATCACTCTTAAGTATTCAACTGTGGTACCATATTTATCATTCTTATAAGAAAAGCGCAGTCCAGGTCTAAACTGTCTGCAAACAGCTAAAGTTAACTTTGAGTATGTGTCTACCTGTTTGAGCCAATATTCATTTTCCCCTGGAGAGCACTCTGCTTTGGCTTGTAAGCAACCCCCCCCCCCCCCCACACACACACACACACACTCATCTTCCACTTTCTCTCTTATTCCCTTCTGTTAGCAAATAGTATCCATAACTGATCAATACTATGTTTGTTAATTTAAACTGAGACTACAGTAGCCTACTGATACAAGGTTATCGTGTTTTTCCATCTGAGAAATGGTTAAGAAATGACTTACAGTTTCAGAGCAGTCCTTGGTCAATTGTGATTGTTTCTTAAACACACACTTGTCTTTGCTTTGGCTCATTAGCAGCAGTACAAAGAACTGCCTGCTCACACCCTTGTTCTCCCCTCCCCCTTCCCTGTTTATTAGCTTAAGACAATCCTAAAGTTAATTACCCGTGGCAGGCACCATTTTTAAAACTACAACCACCCTTGTCACTATCATATGTTCATTTATCAGTTAACTCTGTTACCTGATTGTTTCCAGCCCCCTCATAAGAGCAACTAACTGGGTTTCTACCCGCTTCGCTCCCCACCCTGCCCCCTATTCCCTCCCACCCCCAGTGGGCCCACCTTTATTACACTCACAAACTTCTCCCATCTTCCCAATAGCCAACCACTGTGCTAACCCAACCCTACCTCCTCCATCTTCACACTACTATCACACCTCCCTCAACTAACATGTACAAGCATCTTACCTATGCTCACTGCATGCACTCTCCTTGCATATCTTACATCCTACCAAAGCTCCGTCATTCCCCCACTCAACCACTACCACTGTACTACTACTCACACCACCACTCATGTCTAACCCTCACTCAGCTCCCCTCCCACCAACTCAAGAGCCATCCCTATGTACCCCCCACATATTCTACCAACTATATTACTCAAACATAAAGCATCCCTACAACTTAACATAGTAACCCTCCCACCATACCTATTACCCACAGAGCACAATCATAACATTTCCCTTATAAACAAAAACTAATAACCTCATGCATATCAAAACTAGCCCTAAGTGGAGACATCCACCCCACCCTGGCCCTACCATCTCCAACCCCAATCCTCATAATCAGACTAGAAACCACAACTTCTCACATATTACAGCCAATAGAAAGCCAAGTGACTTCCTTCTACCAAGCCTAAATATTAGAAGTATATCCAACAAAGTCCATGAACTCCATGCCACCATAGACTTGTACTCCCCAGATATAGCCATCCTGACAGAAACCTGGCTAAAACCTCACATTACGAGTGAGCAAATACTTCCTAAAGGTTACGGCATACTAAGAGTAGACCGGCTAAACAAGAAAGGAGGCGGTGTAGCTATAATATTTAAACAGCATCTAAACATCCAGATCTTAAAATCATCAGCTCCACAAATAGGCAATGAAGAAATAATATATACCAACCTCAAAATAAACCAAAACAAAACCATCAACATAACTGGATGCTACTTCCCACCTGGTCAAAACATCTCTCCACTAGAAAACCTCCTCAGCTGGTCTACCCACCATCTCCCCCAAGAAACTATAATTTTAGGTGATTTCAATATTGACTGGCAATCCTGTTCTGGCAACCATCCAACCCATCATGTAAACCTTCATGGCTTCACTCAACTAGACCAGTCGCCAACTAGGATAAATAAAAACTCCAGCAAGCGCACTACCCTGGATTGGATACTAGTCAGTAAGAGCCCCCAGTCATATATAGCAGGCTGCTTATCAGATAGACTCAGTGATCACTCCCCAACATTCCTACTCAAAAATACCTATACCAAGCTAAACCTGTCATCTACCATCAAATACATAAAAAACTAAACTTTAACCGACTCACATTCATCTCATCCCTCAAAGAATGTAACTGGCATCCTCTATAGTACCTCAGTCTTGATGACGCAGTTGAATTTTTTAATACTACCTTCCTGAGCATCCTTAATTACCATGCCCCCATAAGACTTTCCAGAACCAAAGCACAACACTCCCCATGGCTACAGAAAACCACTAAGTCAGAAATGAAAAACAGGGATAAAGCCTGGGAGCACTGGCACAAAACCAAAAGCCCCTCAACTAGACAGAAATTCCTAGAACTACGCAATAGAGTCAAAAAGCTAATAAAACAGGACAAATTCCAATACTACCAGTCTGCCCTATACTCCTCCCAACACAGCCCCAAACAATTCTGGTCCTCCATAAACTCCATCCTCCACCCTAGTAAAGTCAGTACCCCTCCTCCTAACATCCCTCACTCCTCAGAAAATATTGCTACCTCATTCAACACACACTTCACACAAATCATACTCATACTATCACTAGCTAAACAACACAACCCCCATCCCCTCCAACCCACACCTTTAACTAGCAATCTCCCCACTGCCTTCTCTTTTTCTCTTGTACCTACCTCCAACATAAAAAAAACTCTTAACTAAACTTAAGCCCACCAAATTAGCAGCAGATAACCTCCCAAGTGAATACCTAGAAATCGCAGCTGATGCTCTGCCCTACCCAGTATCCATCTTGATTAACCGATCTCTGTCAGAAAGTTACGTTCCCACACTGTGGAAAATATCACATATAATTCCCCTCCACAAAGGCGGACCCTCCACAGAACTAACCAATTACCGCCCCATAGCTATTCTCTCTCCACTCTCCAAAATACTAGAGAGATGCATACACTCTCAGATCTCAGAATACCTCCTTATTAACAACCTCCTTTCCAATACTCAGCCTAGTTTCCGACCAAATCATAGCACTACCACTGCCTTACTCTCCTTTACTAACACTATCCTTCAGCATAAAAACAATGGCTATCTCTCCTTTGCTACTTTCCCAGACCTATCTAAAGCATTTGACATGGTAACACACAAACAACTTATCTCTGTCCTCAATAACCTATCCTTCTTTCAATCAGTCAGCAACTGGTTTCAGAGTTACCTGTCTGACCGCCAACAATCCGTTTTATGGCAGAATGACATATCTCCCCAATTACCTGTCTCCATAGGGGTTCCCCAAGGATCCATCCTTGGACCCCTACTCTTCTCTGTTTTCACCAATAATCTAGCCTCTGCCACCAAACATGGCACACTCATACAATACGCAGATGATTCCACCATCATCTGCTCAGCCCAGTCCCTACCCAAACTGCAAAAAGTCACACAGGATGCCTTTTCCTCTGTTGAAACTTGGTTATCCGATGCCCAATTAATACTCAACCCAAACAAAACTAAACTACTCATCTTCCAACCCAAACATACTCAAAACAACTCTCACTTTAACATCACAGCAAGAGACAACACCACTATAAACCCAACTGAACACACCAAATTGCTAGGAGTGGAAAATAGACAAACTAAAATCTGACATTCACATATCCATGACCATAAAAAAGTCCACAAAAAACTAGGAGCGTTATACAGAAATAAGCAACTTCTCACCAAAGCAGCAAAGATTTCAATAGCAAATTCCCACCTTATCTCCACCCTACTTTATGCTTCTCCAATATATACCAACCTAAGGCAATGTGATCTAAACAAGCTAAAGACCTGCTACAATAAAATCACCGAATTCGCCACAGGGGCATCCTACCGTAGTCACCACTGTCTCTCACTTGCTGAACTGGGCTGGCTTGAACTCCCTCACCTCCTTCAATGGTATCAACTCTCACTCGCCCAAAAACTAGTAAACCATCCACTAAATGTCCCATCCCTCCAGAATCTACTCCAACCCTATCGCACCACCGGACCTAAGATCCAGCAACAAAAATCACTTGCAAATCACTAAAGCAAATAATTCTGCTTGTGAAGCACTATTCTTTTGCACCATAGCCAAATTATAGAACTCCCACCCACAATTACCTCCGTACCATCATGCACCCACTTCAAAACTTTACTAAAAGTGCACCTGAAAACATGCTGGCTATGCCCTTGCAACTCCCACTCTAAATTCACCCACCCCATCCAACCACTACCTTTCTTTCCACTCCACTAACTACCTTAATTATAGCAAGCTCAGATGCTCATAAGCCTGGTACTTATTATACAGCAGGAACTTCTTATTGTAACATTTGTTAATGTCGGTTATGTACTTCACAGATAAAGATTCTAGTTGTCTACTGATGTACTATGCTCTTCACCTGTAAATAAGTTGTATGTAATTGCTATGTTATATTGTTAATCGCTATGTCATCCAATGTAACTACTGTCTGTTTATTTTAACTGTGGAGCTTCTCTACCCGGGCCTCCGCCAAAAATGGACCTATGTCCAGTCGCACACTCCCGGTCAACAAATGTAAATAAAATAAAATAAATTAAATTTCACCTGCAAATAGGGTGATTTGCATACAGGGGCTTAGTCTTTGCAGGATTAGTGCAGGAGTGCTAGTGCACACCCTTGTAGGCTGTTCCTAGATCACATGGCAGACATATTGCCTGCTAGAGCTCCTGTGTCATGCAAGGTATAGAGAATCCGGGGGTGTGTATTCTATCTGTTAGCCAATTTGCAACTAGGGTTGCCACCTTTTCAAATGGCCAAAGTGGGACATTTACAGGACACACATCAGATTATACAGGCCGACACATACCCATGGTCAGTACAAAGGATAGAACTTAACTTTTTTGCCTAAATAAAAGCTTATTCTTGTAGCAGTTTAATTGCTTATTCGGTTTCTTGTTACATTTAGATATTTTAGATACAGAAATAACTATTTTATGCAACTATTACATAAAATATGGGACATAATTATGTCCTACAATCTCAGGACATTTGCCATTTTTAATATTTTTTGTCAGGACACAACTGCCCAAAGAGGGGCTGTCCCTCGCAAAGTGGGACAGGTGGTAACCCTATTTGCAACTCACCTAGTGATATTAATTCCCGAGTAAGAAATGGTATCAAAGGCCTTGGCCAGATCGAAGTAGGCTGTATGCACTGCCTTAACTTCATCCACAGCCCTGGTGACTGACAATGTTGATTTTCTGTTCAGTTGGATTACGTCGGTCAGTCAATAATGCCAGAGTTTACACCTTTACACTTTGCATAATATACATTTTCTGGATAATACGAAGTCTGTTAAAGTGAATTCCCAGATTTTGGACATTGTACCTAGCCTCATTATTATTGGCTTTGTCTAGAATTCTTGCGGAATGAAGTTGAGAGGTATGCATTATTTCTGGGTTTGTGTCCGATTCTGGACGTAAGCAGTCGATAATAATGTATATCGCGTGACAACTATGCGTTGCGCTCCGTGCTCACGTACGGGCAATAAGTTTCATGGGAGGTCATGGACGTGCCCGTTGTTCTTGCATTAAAAGGGTAGTGTGTGGATGATGTTTGGTACTCCGCATCCTTCGCGGTACCCTGAGATACAGCCTCAAGTGAGACATGTAAATAACAATTATACTGGGAAGCCCGGCATTTCCAATTTGATATAGCGTGGAACTGCCGGCAAGTACATTAAAACAAGTACACTACAACATCGTCTCAGTTTGCACAGAGAAACGCACTTAAGCTGGTATTAAACACATACCTTACAACTGTCCAGATATTTGCAGAATGTCCAGATTTTCGTTTCATATTTTTGATCTATTCCTCATATATATATATATATATATATATATATTTTTATGGCAAATCATTGGGATGATCTGAGGATTGAAGTCACTAAATAATAATATACATTTCGGTTTCAGACACTTCAAATTCTTCAGAAAATGTATGTTAACACAAATCTTGTAACTCTAGCAACTTTCTAAGTTTATAAGAACAATATTTAAAGTCTGTCCCTGTTTTGGGGTCTTTGTCTCCCCATTCTGTCAAGCTCTGTCCCGATTTCTTGCACTAAGAGGGTGAGAAGTATGAAGCATAAACTAACTTACAACTTAAGCAAACAGAAATACTTCCCATATACCTGCCACGTCAGAAGAACCTGCATGACACAAACCACGTCAGTACGCAGGATTCTAATGACGCAGAGGCAGCGCCGAGTCATTTCCTCTCCCCGGAACAAGTCACTTCTTATTGCTTCTCTTCTTGTCAGACATCGATTACTTTATTATATAGCAATATGAATTGGTGGAGTGTGGCTTTTATGCACCTAAAATGGGCTCAACTTCTGTTTGCCCTTCTGATAGGGTTTGTTTGGGGTTCAGAAATTACATTTGAATTGCCCGACAATGCAAAACAGTGCTTTTATGAAGATATAATTCAGGGGACTAAGTGCACCCTCGAATTTCAGGTAAAATGAGTTATTGTATGCATATAGTTCTGACAGATAAAGTGAGGCCTATGCCAATTATTTCTACCGATTACTATTAATTGTATAACTTTTATGACCCAGCCTTTCCTTTTTTCATTGTAGGAGTAAGTATAGCTGTTAACGTGAGTCTTCGTTTTTTGGTCGCGTAATTGGAGTTGGGGGTTATTTTGTTGTATGATCCGCAGACCCAACCTGCCGTTTGTCCAAACAGTAACTTGTGGGATGTTGTTTGGTGAGGTGGAAATTGGTGTGCTCAGGCGTTGTCGAAACTTTTTAGTTTTGTATATCTGTTCCATAATGATGTTTTTTTTTTTTTTAAAAAGCAACACCACCCTTTGTAGTAAAGCCAAGCAGTTATGCAGGGTCTCAATATTTTTCGTTTATGTAAGCTGTGATTTCCGAACTTAAATCGCATTTGTTTGTGGGGTGGTGCTTTTTTTATTGATATAAAATATTATTCCGGATTGTCACTGTATAATACTGCTAGTCGTCTTTTTGTGGTCAGATTTTTTTTTCACGAGTATAGGGTTTTCTGCGCTTGACGTCTTAACAGGTAATTGCGTAGTGTAGTAAGGAACTGGTTGAACCAGCTGTACACTTGGAACATAGAGTTGTAACAGCAGTTGACGTTGCTTTGAGCTCCGTTCCTGCAACACATTCACACACAGCAAATGAAAATTATCTAACTAGTCAAACAAAATGTCAGTACCAGAACAGGAACCCATCACCTAAATCTCACTAGCATTGCCTCTCATTACACCTCCACTATGGTTAACGGGACAGTGACTCCATACCTCTCAACTGTACAGATTTTCGCCTCATATTTTTGGTCCATTTTTCGTTAAATTGTGGCTTTTTTGGCAAATTAGTGTCAAATCATTATAAAATGACAGACGTTAGTTTCAGACTTCATACTCTTCAGAAAGTTAATTCTAATGCAGAACCTGTTCTATCAACTTTCTAAGTTTGTAAGAGCTATATATAAACACTGTCCCTACTTTTGGGTCTTTGTTCCAACTTTACGTCTTTGTCCTTGCCTCTCTTTCTTTGTGTGTATGTGTAAAACACACCCATTTACATTTGTTTCCTGTGTCTGTTTTTTTCCCTTTCAGTATGAAAATATGACTTCATAATACTTATTGTAAATCACTGTACCAGTTGTATTTCAAATCAACTGGGTAATACTGTTTGTAAATACAAAAAAAAGAAAAAACAATGGTAATTATAGTTAGTTGTGAATCTTTTAATCGGTCCTTAATTTTCAGCTTATAGTTTTGTTGTGTCCCTCTTAAAACTGGCAATTATGGAGAGGGGAAAAAGATGGTGAATTATATGTAATAGATGGCTGGCAGTCACAGACATCTTTTTCTTTAGCAAATGCATGTTAACTTACATTCACTTGTACTGCCAAAAGGTGTTGGTGATTTCGGGCATTTGTCCTTGGTTATTTTTTAGATTTGTTCTTGATTCCGGAGGTAGGATGTTGCAAGCTGTGCAGTTTCACCTCTCACTAATTTTACATCCCCAAAATACTTTGGGGATGTGGAGCAACATTCTGTGCATCTGTGGCATTTTAGACATTCTTAATGAATGACTATGTCCACAAATCTAAGCTTCAGTGCATTTGAGTACGATTTGTTTTAATCTTGTGTCTGTTAGTGTCATTCTTAGGTTGGCTACTTGCATACTGTACCATTTGCTTGGCATCTTTTCAAAGAAAGGCTGTATTGTACCTGCATAGAGAATGTTCAGGGAAGGGTGGATATATAGTACATTGTAGTTGAAGACCAATACAAAATTAGTGATGCATAGCTGGACAACCTCATGTGACACCAGTTAGAAGCCCAAACTATATTCCATTTAGTAAAATGGCAAGGTTTGTGTGTTACTCTGATCACTTTTAGCTTTCGTGGTTTGACTCCTGCCTCTATATGACAGTAGTTTGTCCCAGATCATTTATATTAGCATTTGTCTTAAGAGTAGAAAAAAATAAGTAAATAACAAGACTATTCTTTGGAACCTAACACTGGGGTATGGCTGTGACAACAGAATGCATAATCTGGTATGTCCATGGGTCAGTTTCAAGGTTGCTCTCCAGTCCAGCTGGTGAATCTGGGAATTTTGAGGCAATGTTACAATTGCCTTATGTACACAGACAACCCTCTCCTCCTTCCAACAAACTCTAATACATGTGAGAGATGCAGTTACACAGCCAAACTGGGGCAGAGCTCTCTCAACCCAAGACTGGCTCAGTCAGGAGGAAAAGGTAACCACCCACACCACAAATCCAGTCTCGCACAGACCTATTGCATCTGCATACCCAACACACAAAAACATACTCTGAGGCTCTAAATAAAAATCTGCCTAAACAGCAAAGACCTCCTGAGCAGATATCCAAGCAACAGCCACCCCTCAACAATACCCACAAATCACATATCTCACAGAATCTGTGTGCCTCACAGTCACAGCCCTTAAGGGCAAACAACACACCAAATACACTTGTTATAGGGGACTCTATTGTCCGGCACACTGACGTCCCGCTCACCAGACTGAACAAGAACGTCACTGTAAGCTGCCTGTCGGGTGCCAGGATCCACCACATAACGCAAGCACTCGGGTCACTCCATAGCAAGTACAAGTATGATTCCGTCATTGTCCATGCTGGTGTGAATGACCTGAGATGTACCTCCCTGGACTACAAGAAAAGAGACATAGAGGAGCTCTCTGACCATGTAGACCAGGCTGGTATGACCCTGACCTTGAGTAGCATCTTGTCCTCACCAAGAATGATGCCACAGTATAAAGACAAAATGATCAGTTTCAACAATTGACTAAAGTATTGGTGTCATTCAAAGGGGATCCAGTGTCTGTCAGCCTGGGATGACATGCTCGACAAGCCACATTGCTTCGCTAGGGACGGCTTGCACCTGTCACCCTTAGGCTTTCGTATACTGGCCAAGGCTCTTGCCACCCCCATAGTGCCTTTTTTAGGCAAGGCTCAAAGGACAAACCCACCTCCATAGACAACCCAAGGATAAAAAAAATAAAGGTAATGCTACTCAATGCCAGAAGTCTATACCTCAAGATGCACGCACTCTAGGCTCTCCTCAGTATGGAGAAAATCGATGTCTGTGCAGTAGCAGAAACCTGGTTCAAGGCTCCTGAGAGCATCCCAGCACTACCAGGTTATAACTCATACCTTGTGTTTCGGCCCCAAAACTCGGACCGAAGCACAAAAGGAGGGGGGGTATCTATATTCATCAAAGATACCTACACCTCCAGGTTAGTGGCACTGCACGAACCATCGGAAACCATCCATGTGCAACTAACAGCGGGAAAAACTGCCTTTCAGTTTGTAGCCTGCTACAGAACACACTCCCTATTACATGAACCCCACTTGGCATTCCTGAGAACACTGGAGAATATGAAGGTCTCTCCAAACACTGTTATTGGATGACTTCAACTACCCACACATTGACTGGGAAAACTACTCGAGCCCAAACACCCTTGCCCAACGGTTCCTTGAATTTATAAACTCTAACGCGATGGAACAACTGGTCACCACTCCCACAAGAGGGAACAACATATTGGACCTGGTCATCACCAACATGGGGACTCTGTTCCGCACCAGAGGTAAACCCTTCATTGGGAAGATCAGATCTTAAACAAATTTCCCTGGACATCCATATCCCGTCCCCACCCAAGCCATGGAAATCACTGTAAAGAATTTATCAAAAGCCAACTTTGCACTTCTCAAGACTGAGGTGGAATCCTTCAAAGCCCCCGGGCCAGAGGATAATACAGCCCAATCCGTAGAATACTTTACAAATGCATTCTATGAGCACCTGCAGGAATGCATGGATCATGCTATCCCAAATAAAACCAGGATTCACTCCTCCAAAAACAGGAGACCAGTCTGGTGGACCCCTGCCGTAAATAAGCTATACAACAGAAGGAGGAAGCTACTACATGACAGAGCAAAATCCCGAAAAGGGAAGGCATCTCTGATTAGTATTGGCAAGAAACTTCGATCCCTCATAAATTCATCAAAGGCCAGTTTCGAAAGAAAAAATGCCCTAGACACTAAAGGTAATCACAAGGCCGCCTTTAGTTATGTCAGGAACATGGGTGGAAACTCCCAGATAGAATTGTTGCATAACGGTACAAAATATACCGAACCTACAGACATAGCCAACATCCTAGCAGACAGATTCAGCGCAACCCCCCCCCCAAGGAGCAAATGCTTATCCCAACTGAATGTAACCTCCCTGACATCACAAATGCACAGGTGAAAGCTGCCCTCTCAAAAGCAAAAAAACACAGTGTCTATGGGACCGGACTGTGTCCCAGGCTGTGCCTTACACGAGCTCCAAGAAGAACTGAACCCTCACATTAAGTCACTGTTCAAACTTAGCCTTACTACAGGATATGTACCCGAAGAATGGCGTACAGCTACAGTGGTCCCACTCCACAAAGGTGGTGCAACAACAGACCCCGGGAACTATCGCCCCATACGCCTGACTAGTCTGGTCTGTAAAGCTATGGAGTGTATTATCATGGAACTCATAAACAGACATTGGGAGCCTCCAGACACTGGACCCTACCCAATTCTGCTTTAAGGGCAGATCTTGCCTCTTAAACCTAGTTGATTTCTTTGAAACAGTTACCATAGCCATAGATGAGGGCAAGGTAGTCCACACAGCCTACCTGGACCTCGCAAAAGCCTTCAACACAATACCCCACTCAGGCATCATAAATAAGCTTACCAACTTAAATATCAACCCCTGTATCACAAGATGGGTTGCAAACTGGCTCAGAGATAGAACCCACATGGTCAGAATCGCATGTGCCATGTCCGAATCCAAACCAATTGCAAGTGGTGTCCCACAGGGCTTAGTTCTGGGACCTCTCTTGTTCGGTATATACTTCTCTGAGGTTCAGGCTAACACTGGGGGGGGGGGGGTTATGGCTGACAAAGTTTGCAGATGACTGCAAACTGGGGGCCATAATCGAATCTCCATTTGACACAAGCATTCTCCAAAAGGGTCTCACAGACGGATGCTTGGTGCCAGAGCCACGGCCTCAAGCTAAATGCTAAAAAGTGCATAGTCATCCCCTTTGGGAAAAACAAGGTGCCTACAAATTACCACATAGGTGGTAATTCATTAAGTACGGAGAAGTAATTAGAGATTTGGGGACCAACGTAGATAGTAATCTCTCCTTTGATAATCACGTTGCCAAAGTGGTTAGAAAGACCTTCAATATAGCCCACCTTATCACGAAAGGGTTCGCATCTAGATCAAGAGAGGTCATTGTGCCCCTCTACTCGTCACTCATCAGGCCCATAATTGAATACAATGCCCCTTTTGGGATGTACCTTACCTGACACCTGCAGCAACTGGAGAGACCCCAAAAGTACCTCACCAAGAGGATCATGGGCTACAAACAGATGTCCTATGCAGCTCGATTTAAAGAAACTCCAGCTCTACTCAGTTGCTTACTGCCTACTCAGAGGCGATCTATGCCTGACGTACAAAGCCATGTCAAACACAGAATTAATGGACATGCTCCACCTCAAAAAATCCAAGTCCCTTAGAGCTACACGCTCCAGGGACCTAAACCTCAGCACAAAAATAAATAGGACATGCTGGAGGGACAGATTCATTTCCCGGCTCCCCTCACTCTGGAATAGAATCCCAATTCATGTTAGACATAGCCCCTCGCTGACCCTCTTTAAGCGAAATCTGGACGCGTGGATGGGAAATTGCAATTTCACCCCTGGGATCTCTTCTATGTCCCTGCTAGACAGAGGCACAGTAAACTAAACTAATTTTAAAAGGGTACCTTCTGCAACCTGCTTTAGAGGCACAGTAGGCTAATCTAATAGGGAGGCGGAAGCCAAATACACTCTGGCTAGGCTTATAAATACCCTAGGGCAGATAGCCTAGTATCTACCTATGAACCTATGAGTAATATAGAATATGTAGGTAGGATCTATGCATATTGTAGTTTTTTGGCATTTTCTTTTGTTGATGTGTGGCAGGGCTATTTCCTGGTTTGGTTTTGTTAGCTTTAATTTGTCTACTGTGTGATCTTAAGTTAATACAGTATTTGGGAAATTTGGATAAGCTGCGCAATGGTCTCCTTAATAACCACCCAGAAACAAAGTTGTGTGTGTTTTCAGCAAAAGGATTGTTCTGCTTTAGACAGGGAACACAATTTGTTGTATTGTATTGTTTTTGTTTGAAATATTGCAGAACATGTATTGCCACACTAGTTAGTTTATTTTTCTGGTTAAAAAAAATGTTAAGCTTGCTTGAGACCTCTTCACCCTTTTTTGAGCAGTAGAAGACGTACAGATTCGTCCGAAGTGATGCTGCTAAACAAGTGTCATTTCTGCTTTGCCTGTCTCTTCAGGGAGGGCCAAGGCAGTCATATTGGAGGTGAATTTCTGAATATTCGCTTAGTTGTCCAGCTGTAAAGTCTGTGTATCGTGCTGCTTTATTTGGAAAGGGATCTTGTTCCTGAGAAGATAGAGGCTTGTGACAAATCTATTCCTTTTTCTAGTCTTATTCATTTGTTGCAGTGAATTTAGATCTCTGGCCTTAGTATTAGTTGGGACTATGATTTAATGAGATATTGGAGTTCTTGGAATACTGGATCCCTTATAGCCATATAAATAAAACACTGATTGCATTAGTATTTGCCCCCTTCCTGATTTTTTATGTTTTTGCATGTTTGTCGCACTTAAAATGTTCAGATCAAACGTAAATATTAGACAAAGGTAACCCAAGTAAACACACAATGCAGTTTTTAAGTGATTTTATTTATTAAGGAAAAAAAAAACTATCCAAACCTACATGGCCTATGTGAAAAAGTAATTGCCCCTTAAACCTAATAACTGGTTGTGCCACCCTTTGCAGCAACAACTGCAGTTAAGTGTTTGCAATAACTGGCGATGAGTCTTTCTCATCACTGTTGAGGAATTTTGGCCACTCTTCTTTGCAGAGTTGTTTTCATTCAGCTATATTGGAGGGTTTCCGAGCATGAACCGCCTTTTTTAAAGTCATGCCACATCATTTCAATTGGATTCAAGTCTGGCTTTGACTTGGCCACTCCATATCTTCATTTTGACTTTTTTTTAAGCCATTCCGAGGTTGACTTGCTGGTGTGTGTTGGATCATTGTCTTGTTACTGAACGCAAGTGCGCTTCAGCTTGAGGTCACTAACCGATGGCCGGACATTCTCCTTCAGGATTTATTTGGTAGCAGAATTCATGGTTCCATCAATCACAGGTCCAGAAGCTGCAAAGCAGGCCCAGACCGTCACACTCCTCCACCATGTTTGACTATTGGCATAATCTTTTTCTGAAATGCTGTTACTTTTACGCCAGATGTAACAGGACGCACACTTCCCAAAAAGTTCAACTTTCTCTCGTCAGTCCACAGAATATTTTCCCAAAAGTCTTTGGGGGGGGGGGTCATCAAGATGTTTTTTGGCTAAAGTGGGACGAGCCTTTATGTTCCTTTTGGTCAGCAGTGGTTTTCGCCTTAGAACTCTGCCATACATGCCATTTTTT
>NC_056751.1:158808380-158813380 GCF_019279795.1 Protopterus annectens
CTATGCTCAGCAAGACATCACTACATAACACCTTTTCCCACTTTATGCATTGCAGACACTTTTAATTAATACAAAACAGGCTATGCATACACTTACATACCGAGTGTTCTACATACCTTGTTATCGTTCCAGACTTTTGTAACTATCTCTCTTACACTGTTTAAACAGTTCTATGGTATGAGCATACGGTTTGAATGTCTGGCAAGTCATCCTTATATACGTCGATTGTGGTTTCCTGCCACCAATTGGTGTTCCTGTGTGACTTATTACTTGCTCATCAGCTGTGCAGCTACTCCATTCGCCAATTATGCGGCAACAGTGGGGTATAATTGAATTCTCCACTTGGGCGTTGCCCATTTGCCCTACCTTCGGGGAGATGGCCTGTATTGTGTTTTGTTGTGTGTAATTGCAACTGCTATGTGTAGAGACACATATAGTTTGGATTCATGTCCCCCATGGATTGTGTGTGATGGCTAGAGTATGTGGTTCTACATGTGAGTGTACCTGTCATCCCAACCGTCTGATAAGGGACTATTGCAAACAAAACCTGTAATATCGCTGTTTGTTCCATTATACAACGGCTACAATTTCACATAGCACCTTTAAATGTATCTCTCACAAGGTATGTTAACGCTTCTACAGATGTAATTGACTGACTGGATGTTTGTGCTGTAATTACAGTCTGTATTGCTATAGTTTCATGTGTGGGGGATGTAGGTAGGTGTACGTAGCATATACAGGTTTGTGGGGCTTGCATTTCTACATATTCCATATATGTGTGTGGGCTCCTTCCCTAATTAAAGAGCTATCAGTTAGTAGAATTTTGTTACGGAATTATACATTGGGTCGTTGTTAATTGGTTTCTATATAGTATGCAGGTGAGGTTGATACTTCCATACCTCCGGAATTACAGTGATATGTAAAGGGATGTTACTAACTGACGGCTGTCCCGTGTATTTCTGTCCCAGATATTTGCAGTCATTGCAGTTGTGTTGGTAACTGAACCTCTTTGGCATGGGTTGCCACCTTTTCAAATGGCCACGGGACACACATCGGTGTTTACAGGCCGACACATACCCATGGTCAGTACACAGGATAGCACATACTTTTATCCTCTACATACTTATTGTTGTAGGACTTTGGCTACTTATCATATTGCATGTAACATTTACGTTTCTTACATACAAGCATAACTATTTAATGCAACTATTACATAATATATGGGACATAATAATGTCCTACAATCTCGGACAGTTGCCCTTTGTAATGTTTTATGTCAGGACACAACTGCCCAGGGAGGGGCTGTCCCTCCTAATGTGGGACAGGTGGCAACCGTATGCCTATGGCTAGCTATAACCACACCTACCGTAATGATCTACCTCCGAGTTGGCACTAACATACACACGATGCAGACACACACACACACATTACAGTCACATGGAAATGCACATGGCACCCTCAACACACACATACACAGACTACGGCAATCACAAATACAGTTGAACACAGTACCTACGTGGACCGCAACACCGGCAGCGGTAACTAAATGTCCCTTCATATCGTGATAATATTACTCATGGTTCTAGTGTTCCGGTACTGTGTTCTTCCAGTCTTTCAGCCTCGTGGTTACGCGTGTCGGTATGTGACACATTCCATAGTTGGCGGTGTCCTATTTATTTGTACCTCCAAGGTTTTATGAATGTCGTTGACCTATCTATATATTTGCAGATATCGGTGAATCCGTATATATCAACATATATCTCTCTATCACCCTTTCTTTCTGTATTATATCTATGTATATATGTGTATATATATATATATATATATATATATATATATATATATATATATATATATATACATATATATATATATATATATATATATATATATATCTGACAGGGAATGTGACAGGCAAACTACACCTTTCATTGTGTACTTGTCGGTGTATACTGTTTCCTGGACTCCGCACGTTTGTGTCTGAACCTGTCACATTACACACCTGCCGTGGGTACATCTTGGCTACCATAGTGTTAGGTGATTGTATACATGAATGCGTGTTCTACACCTGGCAGTGGTTGTTTTACCCTTCAGAGCAGGCGCTATTAGTACAGGGGTGAATAATGCTGGTTTCATCTGTTCTGGACATCACTGACCGTGATCTGCGCGATATTCAGAGACGCTTAGCCCTGTTTCGCGCATATCCGTATACTCATATTTAAATGACACTTACCAGCACTGGGCAACGCATATTCCCGCTAACGTGTGCTAAACATGATCTGATGACCTGCATCCGACATGCATTATTCGTGCCTTTGGGATTACGTTACATCCCTTGCAGGATGTGGGACCGGGAACATGCACGACGGTAACTGCATTTACCACTTGGCCATCTGGGATTTGTACATGTGTTATGACATTTTGTATGCAGAGTATACTATGGCTGTTACTCCATACGGCACTCACATGGGTAACTCAGTTAGTTTACATATAGATGAGTCCAATTACTGGTATGTCCATGTGATGTTTACTGGATGTGCTCCAGCATTGGGTATGTATATCACAGTGAGCCACACACGATAATGTGCCACACCTTCAAATGACTGTAGGTGGAGCATGCTGGGGTGATGAATACCTGTCATGGGTACACCCCATGCCTTGACAAAACATCCATGATTACATTATGTGGAGCCCCTCATTAACACAGCAGGGAATCCGTGCAGAGTGTGTGCAGAACAGTGCTTACACACATGTGATCCCACGATTGCCTCTGCTCCACTGAGCGACAGTTGGTTACTTGATGTTGTGGTGACAGCAGACACTGTTTGCCTCATTTGGTGTATGGCCTCTGACAATCGGGCGTGTACCTACCGATGTACCTAGGAACCTATACACACAGCACCAACATATGCTGATAGGCGCATGTACTGTTCAGGTGTTGACATTCCTTGTTCCAATAGCTGTTGTGTGTACAATGTTTGAGGGCTGCCTATGTAGGATTCACACAGTAGGCCACCTATACATTACAATTTACAGGTGGCTGTGTGTGTGTGCCATCCAGTTTACTGTGTGTGCAGGTGGAAGGTGTGTCAGTCCTTAGGGGCCTACACTGTCAGAGTATGTGCTATACGTTCCCTCTTTGCCAAGGTGTAGGCATATTGGCATGCCTCCATCTGCCTACTGGGGCTGGCACAGGGTGTTTGTGGTCTGAATCCCTCTGTGCCTGTGATGGCCTTGGCAATTGCGGTGGGCTATGAGGGCCTTCACCATTTTGTCCCTGCTGCAGCTGTTTCCGTAGGATCATATTATGTAGCATGGCACATACTATGAAGATGTGGGCACACGTGCCTGGAGAGTACTGCAAGGCTCCACCAGATGTGTCCAAGCAATGGAACCATGATTTCAGCATCCTGAACACATGCTCTATGATGATTCTGGTTTGTGCATGTGCCTCATTATGGCGTTCTTGCATGGGTGTGTGTGCATTTCTGATGGGAGTCATCATCCACGGCTCCAGTGCATAGCCAGCATCCCCCACAAGATGGCCATGTGGGATGTCCCCCCTGACAAATACCTGATACAGCTGTGAGGCATGCCAGATATGGGAGTCATGGTAGCTTCCAGGGCTGTCAGCACACACATCCATGATAATGCCCTGGGCATTGCACATGACCTGGCAGCTGATGAAGTGGAATCCCTTGCGGTTTATGTAGGGCCTACCATGCTCACTGGGTAGTGACTTGATATGTATGTGCGTGCAGTCTATCACACCCAGTACCTCCAGGTAGTGTGCCACATGGTGGAAGTGATGCATATTGCTGGCCAACTCCTCCTGACTTCAGGGGAAGTATATATGCTCATTGGCATGTGGTAACATGGCATCCAGGAACTGGTGTAGTACCCTGGATGCTGATGCCTGTGAGATCCCCATTATATCTCCAGTTGGCCTTTGAAAGGTACCTATGGCTAGTATTCGCAAGCTTACACATACCTTCGTGTCCACTGGGATGGGTTCCCCTCTGTTGTTTCTGGTTCTCAGGTGTGGCCGGCACAGCTCAATTATTTGCTGTAAGATGTCCCTGTCCACCATGTAACGCTCTACTATCTCCACATCATGTAGCCCCTGGTAGGTTACCCTTGTTCTGAACACTCTTCTCCTCCTCCGGGGCCTGCGGTGGTTGTCAGCATCATCCTCCACAACACCGTCAGTCTCTAACACATGGTGATGAATCACAGCTATGGAGCTCCCAACATGTACATTTTAAAAGTTCCCCGTGTGTTTACACCTATGGTGCAGTGTTTGGGAATACATAGGTGTGTGTAAGGTGCTTTCACACTTTATACTATTGTGCTGTGAACACCGATGATGTCATAGGGTGTGTATGTACGAACGTAGCTACAGGGATTCTTATGTGTTATACTACAGGAACTACTATTGTGGTGCCTTTGGTGTTGAATTACATTTGGCTGCCGTGGATTACCTCTTGCCCTTCCCTTTACATTTCTTCACGTTTCACCTACCATTTTCTGGCATGCATCCAGCAGCCTGCTTTCATTTGTACTTTCCTAGACCTGGCTTATCTTGCGTAATCTGTTCTATTGCCAGTCTACTGTAGGTTTGCTTTGCTCTGCTATGACAGTTCTCCTTTCTTTGCAATCCGATGCCTCCCCTATCCTGTTTTGCAGGTTTCTGCTGCCGTCGATTGCCCGCTGTGAGTGAATAGGTGTTAATTGCTCAGTTGTACTCCAATTACCCTACTGCGGCATTTCCTTCTTTTCTTCCCCTGACCTTCCTGTTTGTGCTATGGTTCGCGGCGCGTGCATCCGTTTGCCAGGTTTCGGGCACGTTTTCATCCCCGTACACATGCGCTTTCGGGCACCATGTGTGCTCTCAGCTAAACGATTCTATACCTACCTACCTCCCCACCCCTGTCCTGCAGCTTTGCTTAGCAACGGCCAGTCCAGATTTGCATTGCTCCAATGTGCTTACAGCTACGGTG
>NC_056751.1:158818380-158874621 GCF_019279795.1 Protopterus annectens
GTACTGATTGCTGCTTCATTCCTTCTCATGTAATTGTTGTTTACAACTTATTGGCATTTTACCTTCCTCCTCTAAGGATGAGTATGCTTCATATATTTCCTGGATGATGAGCTTTTATCAGAACAGCACTTGATTTGACATTATTGGAAGAAACCATGTTAGCAACATGATGTAGATAGATATGAGTAGTATGGATAAAACAGCATGCACACATGTAGCCACAGATAATATGACTTACTTCTAGATATGAAATGGTACTTCAAAATAATGGGGTTTGGTGGGAACACTAGATACAAGGGAGAACTCTGAAGACATAGATGGGGTGGGGCACTAGACACCAAGGGTACTCAATATTGTGAGACTTAAAGGAACTAAAAAAAAAATGTGGTGCAGGGAACCACTTGACATCAGGGATATTTATAAGCAGTGTGGCTTAAAGGCACTAAAATGTATTCCAGCCTATCCTGTGCCCCACCACTAGACACCAGTAATGTATTGTAAAAAAAAAAAAAAAGGGAGTGGTACTTCAAACCCTGCATGCTTGCCAAAGGAATTCTCAGCATTAACCCTCTGTACTTACTGATAAGTCAATGCAATGTTTTTTTTTTGTTTGCTTTAACATTTAATGTCAGTCTTGTTTTATGTTTGCCAAATTTTGTGACATACAAAGAAATAGTGCAAAAAATTATGATAAAGGCAAAAGTTAATGGTGGGCTGAAACTGGGATGGATTTTACTTATTCCTTCGACAGACTTAGAAAGTTGCTAGTATAACAGTTTTTGAACTACGATGGATTTACTGAAGACTATGAAGTGTGAAACTAAATCATCTGTAATTTACCACGGCAGAAAAAAGGAGAATGGGGACATTCTGACAACAGAGGGACAGGTATGGGGTATGTGGTGTGTGTATGTTTGTGTGTGTGTGTGTGTGTGTGTGTGTGTGTGTGTGTGTGTGTGTGTGTGTGTGTGTGTGTGTGTGTGTGTCTGTGTGTGTGCATGTGTATGCATGCATGTTTGTGTGTGTGTGTGTGTGTGTGTGTGTGTGTGTGTGTGTGTGTGTGTGTGTGTGTGTGTGTGTGTGTGTGTGTGTGTGTATTTGTGTATGACAGATTGAATGGTGGGTGCCTCTACTAAACACATTGCATAAGCCTCCACTGTTAAAATACTGCAGGAAAGGACTGATCTGGACTTGCAGTAGTTAAAGGAAAACTCCACCTTAGAACTAAAAAATCTATTTTTTCATTCTGTCTGTTTTCTGAGCTGTTTTAACACCTCAGTATCACTCTGACTGCTTCTTAATCAATTTTAATATGTTTTCTACAAAATGGCTGCACACAAGGCTTGACATATCAATGTAATCTTGTTTTCCTTCAAGCCTTCTTTTTCCGATAGTCCATTTTAAGTCTGCTTTATATGAGTCATGGTAGACATAAGGAAATTGTGCTGTATTTTCATGCCATTGACATATAATGGGATTAGTGCCAGTCTCTGTCATTATATACCTTCTGTAACAGGACTGCTTCTTTTATTTCTTTAATGGCCCTCATTTGTGTTTGTCTCAGAGCTTGTTTTACAGTATACTAAGGAGTTATACAGCTGCAACCAAAAAATACCTAAAGTGCAGGCTTTTGTTCAAAGTATCTTTTTGCAGTCTAAGTCCAAGATGAATTGACTGTCCCCTCCCCCACAGTTTTCCCTCAGTTGCCAAAACTGTCAAGGCTCTGTGGGATCCTTACAGTTTCAAATATAAGTGACATCTGCTACTTAAAGAAAAGGATTTGACAGTAATTCTGCTCCTTAGTGCTAGCAGTGGAAAGGTTTTTATTTTCAGTCATTCTTCATTTGTACAGATAGTTAAAACAGTTCAGATCTACCTTTCCTAATATTTTAATGAAAGGGCACATAGCACATGCAAGCTAAAGTAAATTCAGCTGTATATCATGGTTGCCATCAAGTGTTACATTTCCTTTGTTGTCTAGAAAATGCTCATGTACTCCACTTGTGTAAGGACCGACTCAAAGTCAGTGGAAGATGTCACTTCCCAGGGATCTGTGCACTAGATATGCATCCTCCTTTTGAAGGATGCCACAAGAAAGCATAAAAGGCCTTCTTATAAATAATATCAGTGCACTTACTTGATAGGGTTGCCACCTGTCTCCCTTCCTGCAGAGAAGTCTTGATTTGGGCAGTTTTGTCCTATTGTGGTGGGAGGGCATGAAAATGATAAATCTTGTTGATACTGTACAAGAATTACAAGACAAAGTATCTTCTGACTTTTCTGTAAATGCCCCAGACATCATTGATACTACATTTAAGTAATCCTAAAACGTAAAATAGCATGAACAAACATTTAAAGTTTAAAGCTTTGAAAGTTTAAACTTTAAAACTTGGGTTAAACCCTGTGTAAATGACTCTGAAGTTATACCTCCTGGCTATAATATCTTCTGTAATGATGGTGTAAAGAGAAAAGGTGGTGGTATTGCTTTAATATTTCCCACCACCTTCCACATCCCCCCTTACAGCAAACCAACACCAAAATTCAGTTCAGCAGAGCTTCTTATTGTTTTCCTCAAAATAAACAATTATAAACAAATATGTATTACTGTCCTTTACATCCCTCCTGGCGACAATACAGCTACACTGGTAGATATCCTACATTGGATATCCATAACATTTCCAGAAGAAAAATGCTACTAGGTGATGCGAATGACAGTTGGTTGGACATAAACTCTAACTCGTCTAGCATGAACCTATATGGTTTCACACAACTAATGAATAGCCCCACACATTACAACAAGACATCAAATTCCCTATTAGACTGGACCCTATTATCAGACCCTAGCAAATACTCCGCCACAGGTACAATGTCATACTCTCTCAGTGATCATCTCCCAATCTATATAACTAGACGTCTCACACATCCAGTTAAACAGCATGCTTATAAAACAATATGTAACCTTTCCAAGTTTAACTCGGGAATACTCATTACTATACTATCATCTATTACCTAGAATTCCTATCAATCCTCTTCTTAGATGATGCTGGAAATGAATTTAATACAACTTTTGTAAATATCCTAGATAGCCTTCACCTCCTGGACGGAAGAGACTAAAAACAAAAAATGCAATTTGGCTATCCAAAAAGAGTAGAATACTAATGCAGGAAATAGAAAAAACATGGAAAGAACAGAAAAAAATAGAAAACATCTCAATATCTTGAACAGTTCAGAATATTCCACAATCATACTAAAAAGCAAGTAAATGAAGACAAAAAAACTATACTATAAAAACTTTTAGAAAAATAATAACCGCAATCCTAAAAACATTTGAAAATCCATTAAAGAAATCTTACATTCTGGCCAAAAAGTCAACTGAAACCCCTTTCCTGATAACCTACCACTCGAAACTGCAATACAGTTCAACTCTGATTTGATAGCATACCATCTCTAACCAAGGATTCCTCAACATCTGATCCCACCCTGCTCAACAGCCAGGTATGACCACATCCACTTTCACCTGCAGACCTGTGCTCACATCCTGTATAAAATTACTCTTAAACAAACAAACCATGCTGTTCTTCAGCTGGTGACCTTCCAAGCGAGTAAAATAGCAACCAGTAGCATTGGCTATCCTGTCTCAATCCTTATAAGTAGGACAATTCAGGAATCTCACCTTCCCTCTGTCTGGAAAAAATCACACATTATCCCTCTGCGCAAAAGAGAAAATTCAACAGACCTTAATGACTTTAGACCTATAGCAATCTTATCTCCCCTCACCAAAATACTTGAAAAATGTATTCAAAAACAATTGCTAGACTATCTCCTGCAGGAAGAACACCTACCACCTACACAACATGACTTCCGTCTTTCCATAGTACTAGCACTGCTCTTCTAACCTATACAGATACTGTAAATAAAACTAGAGATAATGGCAGACTAGTCTCTTCCTTATTTCTAGACTTGTGTAAAGCCATCAACACAGTTTGTCACAGCAAACTTCTACTTCAAATGTCCTCACTGGGCCTCCCTCAGCCCTCCCTTTTGTGGTTCAAAACCTAGCTGTCCAATAAGTATCAATCAGTAAAATGGCACTCCATGCTCTCTCCTTACCTCCCAGTCACCACAGGTGTACCACAAGGCTCTATCTTTGGTCCCCTCCACTTTAACATTTTCACCAACACCATCTATACATCCACACAACAGACCACCCTAATACAATATGCAGATGATTCCACTCTCATTTGCACATCTGACAACATGGTACACTTCCAAAAATTAGTCAGGAAGTGTTAACAGCCACTGAAATATGGCTTTGTAACTTACAAGTCCTGCTCAATCCAAAAATGACCAAATTACCACTTTTTCCGCAAGTCCTTCTCTCATGAGAAAACAAAATTTAAAGTTCTATCTCTTGGTAATACAATCACTGATGTCACTTCTCAGCAAATTATTATGAGTGATAGTGGACGATAACCTTATATTCGACCTGCATATACAAGATTGTATAAGAACAACTCATCAAAACCCAGGGATGCTTTATAGAGCAAATAACTTGCTCATCAACACAGGTAAAACTAAACTTGCCACTACTTATCTCCTCCCCGCATTTCTTTATGACTCTTCCATTCTTACTAAGCCCCAGGCTTCACAAAAATTAAAACTTGAACAATTCTATAGCAAAGTTGCTAAATTTGTACAAATACTCCTTTCAGAACCCACCACTGTATAGTACTGAAAAGCCTAAATTGTTAGAGCTGCCTCATTAACTAAAATAAACACAGCTTCTTACCACCTATTAAATTAACCAGCATCCATTTGTGTCCAGCACTAAAACCATTCTGCACAACTATGTTCCCAGTTGGTCATTGAGATCTGGTGACCAAAAACTCCTGTCTGTCTATAAACCTATCAAATCTGCTGGCCATTGTCTGTACTTGTACAAGGTTGCTAAGGCCTGAGCTCCTTACCTGTATCCATCAGGTCATATCCTCCCTCCCATCTTTCAAACCCAGTCTAAAAGACATCCTAGCTAAAATTTGGCTCAGCTCTTGTTCAAAACCATGATAAACTATTCCCTAAATGTGAACAAGTATTTTTTCATTCCTTATACCCCTTTACTCTCCCTTGTTCACTTACTTCCTTACTTCTATCAAATTCTCTTCTCTGACTTTTTCTCTAAATATACCATAAACCTGTTTTTCCCTCACTTTATATTGCAGTGCCAGTTTTTATTAGACCAACTTATCTTTAATTTCTCTGCAAACTGTCTAAACTTTCTCTAAATATTAAATAATTGTCATATAACTTGTATAAATTCTTAACCAATGTTTTTATATTATGTCTAATTTGTTATAATTATTTAAACTGCAGATGTTTTTGTTTTATTTTTAAAGATTGTAAAATTATTGTTAAAATGTTTTGTAATAGTTTGGTGCTTTACTCCCCAGGCCTCCACTGAAAATGGGCTTCTACCCAGTTGGACTTTCCCAGTAATCAAATGCCAACCAATCAATCAGTCAATCAATAAATACATAAATAAATGACAATAAGTAGATAACACTTACTATTTCAGTACGGTTATGCTGCCTTCATAAATTTGTTAAAAAAGGTGAGAACTACTTTTGAACCATTGACTGATCTAATTGCTCTGTTTTTCTATGAAAGGTATGGCTACATTGGAAGAAGCTGTGAAATGATGCAGGCATAGATGAATTCCTCTGCAAATTATATGAAAGTTAAGCTTAAGAAAAGTGGGTGGTCTTTCCCTTCCTTTGATTCTAAGGCAAGGAAATTAAAGTTTTATAAAGTACAAACAGGTTTCTAATCCCTACACAATACTGGAACCATACTGTAGGGAGAAAAGCAACCTACGAGTTCAGTTAAACTGTTGGAGAAGATGGAGTTTTCCTTTAACAGTGATTCAAAGACTTACAGATTAGCCAATAATGAGGTCTTTCCTCACTGCAGCTAACGTGTCTCTGAATTGCAAACCAACACATCATGTAAACAGGACCTTTTTACTGCAGCCCTTATTTTCTGAATCCCTCAAATTGTGTGCATTGTTTTCAAAACAATAAATTATGAAATGACCTAAAAATGCATTAGTGGTCAAATATTGCAGCAGTGAATATTCAGAGAATTTTTGTGCAAAACAAAATAGCTATTAAAATGTTTACTTATCAAAGAACATATAAATAAATACAATGTGAACTTATACCAAATAGTTGCTGATGAAAGCAGCAGTCATAACCATTTTAATAACAGCACAAGCAAACAAGTCACTGATCTTTAAATTGTCAGCTTAACGATCAAACTTGAAGACAAGTGAATAGAGTGAAATCAGAAACATAAAGAATGGTACAAAGACAATGCAGATTTTTGCATATTGCTGAGTATAAATTTATATGGTAGTTTTGCAGGTGTAATATGGTTATATAAATGCAAGGAAAATTTAGTGCCAAATTCAGAGAGGTTACCGTGAGGTGTATACCTGGTGTAACTATTTCCTATTCAGAGACAGCCCTACCATGATGATCCTGCACAAGAGGTGAGACACCATGGAGGGCTGACTCCATGGCCTACAGCAAATGCTAATGAAGCATTCTGGGGAACAGCCCATGCTAATTAACCATGTGCTTTACTCCAAAAATACCTGCAATAATGCATTTATGTAGTAATGCATGGACATAGCTGAGTGATTGAGTGAATAGTTTGGCTACATAAGATACATCAGCCACCTGTGTTAATGAACATGGCCGAAAGCTCATCTTCATCCATTGTGTTAGAGGTAAGTGCCAGAGAGTTTAGTGGACAGGTAGTTTTGAGAGGTGTGTGTGTGTGTGTGTGTGTGTGTGTGTGTGTGTGTGTGTGTGTGTGTGTGTATGTGTATGTGTGTGTGTATGTGTGTGGATGCATGTGTGAGTGTATGCAAAGGTATGAATGGTGTAAGATGAGTGCTCTGTGTGTGTGTGTGTGTGTGTGTGTGTGTGTGTGTGTGTGTGTGTGTGTGCCTGGGAGGTAAGAGCAGGGGAGTTAGTTAGGGGATTGATGGGGTAAGTGTGTGTGTGTGTGTGTGTGTGTGTGTGTGTGTGTGTGTGTGTGTGTGTGTGTGTGTGTGTGTGTGTGTGTATGTGTGTGCTTGTGTGGGGGGCTGCCATACTTCCACACTCCTCTAGACTGACAAGCTAATCCTCCATCACTGAGGCGAATACTAAACACCAGGGATAACTCTTTATATTGTGCCTTAAAGGTAGTTACAAACTAATAGAACAATGTTTTGCAGCATGGCAGACACCAAGGATACTCTATATAGTGTGTCTTAAGGGTGCAAGTATTGAAACCCTGTAGTTTGGGCACTAGCACACATCATGTCAGTCCTCTGTTCCACCATTGATACTGCAAAAATATTGCCCAAGTCTTTTAAAATAAAGGAAAATAATGTAAAAGGGGAGGAATGTTTTTTTTTTACCTTATAAGAAGTATGAAACTCTAATGTGTGGCATTATTCACTGATTTCAGTGGCCCAGTAGTTGAAAAAGACAGGGTAGATATAAGAGGTAACAGTAGGAGAACCCTGTAAAATCAAGGACAGTTAAGAGGAATGGGGCCATTTCTGTGTGGGGAGAGATTTCATTACAAAGTCAGGAGGAACACCCAATAACACCAGGGAGCATTTTTAAATATTTACTTGTACTTAAAAAGTTACTACAGCAATAGGTCTAGCATCACAATAAAGTTTATTGTTAAGAAGAATGAAATTATAATGTCTAACTGACTGTAGGGATCCATGATTTCTTAGGGCAGGGATATAACTAAGAAATGACATTGAGGGTGCTCTTTTAAACCAGGGACATAAGTATGTTGGTGTGTGTGTGTGCGTGTGCATGTGCGTGTGTGTGTGTGTGTGTGTGTGTGTGTGTGTGTGTGTGTGTGTGTGTGTGTGTGTGTGTGTGTGCATGCGACAGTGAATGGGGGTACCTGTGCCAATGCGATGGATAGGCTGCCATTGTTGACTACCACTAGTGCAAAGTGCTGATTTCCACTCGTGGTAGATAAAGGTGATTCAGAAACAAGGAAATTCGCTGATAATGAGGTCTTTCCACATTGCAGGTAACATGTCTCTGAATCAAAGTTACCTGCATCATTTAAAAGCCCATTTTGGCCATAGCTCTTACTTACTGTGGTAGGGTTCTTTTTGAATCCCAGGGTTAGTGTTAAAAAAGGTCTTAAACAAATAGAAAGTTTCACGTAATACTTTAATATGATGTTGTATGAAAGCATATAATCAGTGGCTATTTCTTACAGCAGCATTTAAATCCACAGCCCTTGATAAGTGCAGAATATGTTATATTTCACAAGAGACAGAGATGTTAGATGGCTAGAATTGCAGGAGCATCTCTTCAGGTATTCAGTTGTACTGAGAGACAAGTGTTTAAAATTGTGGTATAAGTTGTGAAGGCATACAATCCAGACCAACTTGTAAGGAAGATGTCATACTTGAACAAACATTAAATATAACTATATAAATGGAACTAGCAGCTAGTGACACCTCAGAACTTCAACAAGATGAGGCTACTATATGACACATGTTGGCAAGTATGAATCCCAATGTATGTTAAAACGATATATACAGGAAGTGAATTGGATTCAGATAAAAGAAAGGAAGCACAGAAAATGAATGCTATGACATTGTTTTTAAAGATGTATTTTATGATTTTTTTATGATAGCAACATCATGTGTATCATTCTAAAAATGAACTGCTTGCCAGTGATTTTTATGAATTATTTCCACACATACCAACATATGAATCAAAAAGGGTAACTGAAAACTTTCATAGGTGAGAAAGATTACCACAGTAGATGAATAAATATTTCAGTAATGAAAGAAAAATTCAGAAGATGAATCCATAGTTATGTGATGGTGGGAAAAATAATTTTTGTATACAGTAGATAAAATCATTATAGCTAAATTGGCAATTAGTTATGTAGGAGTCTCAGGGACAGTAGCTCCAATGCACTTGCATTGGCTATTGTGGGAAGGATATCTGAGTACTTCAGGAATGTCATCTTGGTGATGGCAGGATCTTTTGCCTAGTATGAAAATGGGAATTGCACACTGACTGTTTCTTAGGATACCTGCTATGGAGTAAGGTCTAAACATAAACATGTACTGGCACTGAGATTTTACATGTTCCTGTAAACCAAGCCTCTTCTTTGCATGTTCAAGTCTGCATGTTCATTTGGTCAGACTTTGCATGTGTTCAAGCCCATGAAGGCTTATATTTGCATTTGTCTCAGTCATTCAGGGCTAAAATTTGCATATGACTTAGCAAGCTGAGACTCATATTCAGAAATGTCCGAGTCATTTATGCTTCACATTTGTATCTGCCTCTGTAAGTCATAGATAAGGTCTGTATATTTCCTAGCTAGGCTGAAATTTATGCATTTCTTATTCAATCAGAGCTGTGATTTGCATCTGTCTGTCTTTGTGTTTGCATATTTGTAAGTTGGTCAGGGCTGAGATTTGTAGATGTCCCAGGCAAAAAATGACCTGTGGCTCTCATTGCAAATTAGCTGCACATTGGCTAAAGCCTTTGCTGCCTCCATATTGCCTATACAGGCAGAGTCCAGCAGATGGACATTTCAGTCTAATGAAAATATCATATCCAAAACGGTATCACATTAAAGTGGCTCTGCTCAGTGTCAGAAGTCTCAACAGCAAATTGCCCCCTTTTGAGGATCTCCTGTATTTGGAACACATCCATATTTGTATTATTACTGAAACATTGCTTAAATGTAAAGAAAGCACTCCCTCCATACTTGTGGAGTTTTTTTATTTCTTTGCCTGCTATGCCTTCAGGCCCAGTGGCAACTGTGGTATAGCATCTGTGTTTCTTAAGGTCCTATTACCTCTACACAGATTCCCAGTGATCATCAGACTGAATTCATAGAGTTCAAGCTCAGTCAAACTGGACAAAGTACCCACTTGTAGCCTGTTACAGGGCACACCCATATCCCCTAATAATCATGTAAGATTGCTAAATGTACTCAATGAACACTCTGTAAACAACAATCCATTATATTAAGAGATTCCAACTACCCATTAATAAACTGGAGCACCTATACCTCTAAGTGTAGGGCATGAATAAACAAAAACTACCTAGATCAAATAGTTAAGAAATCCACCAGAGGACATAATATTCTCAATCTAGTTCTTACAGATATAGCCTCGTTGTTCACTATTCTCATCTGATCTCCTTCTCCTCTTAAGTCAGACAATAAACTAGTGATTTTCACCTTCAGATATCCAAAGCCTCTGTATTCAGTATCTCAGAATTCAAGGATTTCAAATGTACTAAAAATCATCAAATTCCATGATGAGGTTTCAAAATTCACTCATGGCAGCATCAGCTCAAACTATGACACATCAGGCAGCTTCACGTAGGAGTTCTGCACCCATTTAAATAAATGCTGGCAGTCCCAAACAGAACCAAATAAAAAAAAAACTTCTTGGTTATTCTCCAACATAAATAAATTTTATCATAAAAAATATCAAAAACAAAATTCAGTTGTGAATCTCAAGAAATCTAATAACAAATTAAAACTTTTGTCCATATATGAACATAAACTTCTTATGAATAATTAATTGATAAACTTGCTTAGCCATAGACCTTTCTGCTTTCACATTAGAGAAGTAGAGTCAAAGAGGAGGAGATCAAGAACAAATCCCTGCAAGATATCATAGTAAAGTGCCTTTTAGATAAGAAAATGCCATCAACTATTGTGTGCATCAAATCAGTGAGCCAGTTTGCAACCCAATGGGTGACACAGGGTTTTATGTTTAAACTGAGGTATTTGCCATTATAGGGAATTCTATGTAAGGATTTAATGAGGTCCAGATAGGCAGTATGGACAGTAAGTTCTTTATCAGTCATCCATTACATTTTTAGTTACATCAATTAGATTAACGATGCAGGGTCCACCTTTCATAAAGCCAACTTGATCAGGCTCAAGGGTTTCTAGCTCAAACATGTCATTATTTATGACACTTTCCAAGATACATTCCATGATTTTGTAAATGATGATCTCTAACAGGATCATAGTTGCTAGGTTCTCTGTTGAAGTTGCCCTTGTGGAGTGGCACCATAATGGCCATTGTCCAGTGGTCAGGTGCATACCCTGTGGAGAGAGTAAGGTTATAAAGGTTTACTAGGGCTTGAGCAATATTACATTGATTGTATATCAGAGCAAAAAGACTAGTAGGTAAGGTAGGTGAAACAAAAGTCCAAAAAACTAAAACAAAGTTCACGTCTGAAAGATGACACCAAACACTTTAATTCCATAAAGTTAAAAACATTTGTCTCAGCTATTACCCAAAATATTTAGTTCAACATCAGAAATTATCTTAGAACTCAAACAGAAGATAGAAAAATAACTCACAAAGTAAAGTGTCTTTGTTACCATTTATGCTTGTAGTAGCTCCCCATCCTTCTGCCTCAGTTTATTGTATGACCTCTATTCATGTTGAAAGCCTGGGTTCATTTTTTGAATATACATTCAGTGTAAAAAATTAATTGTAACAGTACATTGGTAGTTTACTTTTTCAACGTTTAGTATATGAAAGTTTTTATAAAGGCAAAACTAGAAGGATACTGTAAATAGCATGTAACATACATATGCTATTCATTTTAGGGATAATAATGCTTTGTTCAAACACACTTTGATATGTTTAGTACAATTTATCTGCTGTCATAGATTATTCACTGCAGTGGTGGTGCTGTGGTAGTGCTGTCACCTGACAGTAAGACGCTGTCCTGTTTGATTCTCAGCTAGAGCGTCTTCTGTCTGGAGACATGCGTGAATGGGCATACCTCCGTTGAAGGTTGTGTGTCAGGGCTGGCAACTCAGCACATAAAAATCTACTGCCAATTATTAGCGGACCGGAGTTCCACTGTGGCGACCCCTAACCGGGAAAAGCCAAAAGACACAACAACATCTGCTGTCATAGATTATGTACAAGTGGGTTTAAAGACTTATATTTGCAAATAAGGTTGAATGATTCCACCCTGCTTAGGCTAAATGGTCATGTAAGCATGCTTACCATGCTAAAATGCTCCTTTGAGATAATTCAAAAGGTACATATCAAATGTTTTAACTTCCAGTATATTAATTATTATATATTTTTTATTTTGTATATGGATCTGTTATAGTTGTTTATGGCAATTGATTACTATAACTGTTCCATGTAGCTATTAAGAAAGGTTATTTTAATCAGACTGTTCTAATATTATTTAGTTCTGATGAAGTCTATGTGGTAATGGTTGAAACAAGTAACACATTTTTGGAATAAAGGTGCTTGGTGTCTTTCAGAGGTGATTGCTGTTAGGAGGTAGCCTTGTATACTGTCTGGGCCCATTAAGCTACTGTTTTCATTTATAGATAGAGCTACTAGGATCTGGTCCATAGCGATTTTGAGGAGGGTAAATTAATGTGATGAAGTGTGGAAGTGAGTGGGAGCGGAGAAACTGAAAATGAATTTGTCAGCTAGGATTTTTGGCTTTGGAGTCAGAATAGGTTGCATTGTTCGAGTGGAACTCAGGGCAATGCTGGAAATGATTTCTAATTCACCTAATATAGTTAAAAGGATCCTCTGGTTATTTCTGGAGTAGTTTAATGGCATGCTTGAGTTTTATCTGAGCTGCCTAAGTACCATCTTATGGAGGAAGGTGTGGAATCTTTTAAATGAAATAAGCATTTATTTGTTCTTATTATAAGAGTTGGTTTATTCAGGTATTCCTCCACAGGGATTTATTTTTGAAAGTCCCACTATAATTTGCCAAGTGGGGATGGAGTTCTCTAATCACTGGTTTGAATGGACACAGAAGTTAAATATATATGAAGTGACTTCAGTGACTGTGTCAGTGAGGGGTGCTCTTGAATTTCTTCAGATTCTTAGATAAGAAAATTAAGTTAGCTTTGGAGATATTTCTGAATACAATCGAGTTACTGGGCATTAAGGTGTTAGTTTTGAAGAAAAGATGACAGTTGGATGGTCAGATTTGATCAAGGACAAATGACATTGGAAGGGGTGCAGACAGAGGTGACATTTTTAAGGAAGAGGTCAAGTATGTTTTCATATCTAGTGGAAACTTTTGAGTATTTGATCTAGGAAGATGGTGTTAATAAAACAGAAATACAGCTAGGCATATCTATTTGTTATATTTGATTTTAAATGAATTAATGTGTAGTTAAAGTTACTCAGGATGGCATACTGGGTTAAGTAGGTATAAATGTCATCTTATCAAGTCAGTGGAATGCATAGCTGGCAATAATGTGGTGGTTTTATTTAGTGTGATATAGATGTCCATCTAAAGCAGTGTGATGAGGGATTTGGCACAAGGTAATGGGGTACAAGATAAATATGGATCGTCCACTGCTCCAACTCCATGATTCCAGAAAAACACCACCATACTTCTTCCAAAATTTGGGATCTGATACATGAAGGATAGCTGAGAAAGCAAAAATTAAGTTCTTTTCTCAAAATTTCATGGGCTGGCTTGGCAATGACATGGAAACTAATGTAGGCAAAAACTGCAGTGCCTGTCAAATGTTGCAAAATGCACCATCATCAGCATGATTGTATGTTTTAAAATGGTTAGCAGTACCGTGGCAACATATCTGTGCTGATATTGTAAGACCTTTCAGAGACTCAGTACTCCTAACTGCAATGGATGCACTCTCAAAAGGCAAGAAGTGTGTTTTATGGTTACATTGCAAACATAATCCCCTGGATTCAATAAACTCCATGCAGGAATATTGCTATTCCTGTACTGAGAGAACCATGTCCATTTACCCTTAGCTTTAACAGCATCATGCCTTCCATAGTCATGAAGGTGTACTGCTGCTAATGCTAAATGGACACAAGCACTACTACGTCCAGGGGACGTGTTTAAATAGTGCATGCACATCTAACACTCCCCCTGCACTCAGAAAGTGCCATACGGCAGTTTTTAAAAGCATTTCAGTGTCCGCAGCACTGAAATCAAATAAAATGAGTATTTCAGTGACCGCAGACATGGAGATGGATAGGAGAGCAAGAAATCAATACAGGGGGTGTGTGACAAGTTCTGTCACACACCCCCTCCATTGTAAAGGTGCAGTACGGCCATACCCCTTCACTGTACAGGTTTCTGCAGAATGCCCAGATGCCTGCCTCACATACCTCTAAACTTCCTAAAGCAAGAAAGCTGAACAAAAGCCATAAATAATGGGTGGACAAAGGCACAAAAATAGGGACACTTTTTAAATATTGCACTTACAAACCTGGAAAGTTGATAGAATAAGACGTTTACATTAGCATGGACTTTCTGAAGGGTATGAAGACTGAAACCCAAATATCTGCCATTGCACAAGTACCATACAGCCATACCTCTGCATTTTACAACATTTGGCATGCACTGCAGTTTTTGCCTACTTTAGTGTCCACATCACTGCCAAGCCAGCCCATGAAGGTTTCTGCAGAATTCCCAGGTGCATGCCTCACATACATGTCAACCTCCTAGAACAAGAAAGCTGTACAAAGCTATAAATAAAGGGTGGACAAATGCACAAAAATAGGGACACTTTTTAAATATTGTACTTACAAACCCAGAAAGTTGATATAATAAAAGGTTTGCATTAGCATGGACCTCCTGAAGGGTATGAAGACTGAAACCCAAATGTCTGCCATTGTAAAAGTGCAGTACGGCCATATTCCTCCACTGTACAGGTTTCCACAGAATTCCCAGATGCCTGCCTCACATACCTCTCAACCTCCTAGAGCAAGAGAGCTGTACAAAGCCATAAATAATGGGTAGACAAAGGCAGAAAAACAGGGACACATTTTAAATATTCCACTTGCAAACCCAGAAAGCTGATAGAATAAAAGATGTGCATTAGCACGGACTTCCTGAAGGGTATGCAGACCGAAACTCAAATGACTGCCATTGTACAAGTGCTGTATGGCCATACCCCTTCACTGTACAGGTTTCCACAGAATGCCCAGATGCCTGCTTCACATACCTCTCAACCTCCTAGAACAAGAAAGCTGTACAAAGTCATAAATAATGGGGGGACGACAAAGGCACAAAAATAGAGATATGTTTTAAATATTGCACTTACAAACCCAGTAAGTTGATAGAATAAAAGGTTTGCATTAGCACAGACTTCCTGAATGGTATGAAGACTGAAACCCAAATGTCTGCCATTGTACAAGTGCCTTACAGCCATACACCTCCACTGTACAGGTTTCTGCAGAATGCCCAGATGCCTGCCTCACATATGTCTCAACCTCCTAGATCAAGGAAGCTGTACAAAGCCATAAATAATGGGGGGGGGACAAAGGCACAAAAATAGGGACACTTTTTTAATATTGCACTTAGAAACCTGGAAAGTTGATAGAATAAAAGGTTTGCATTAGCACAGACTTCATGAAGGGCATGAAGACTGAAATCCAAATGTCTGCCATTGTAAAAGTGCCATACGGCCATAGCCAACAACTGTACAGGTTTCTGCAGAATTCCCAGATGCCTGCTTCACATACCTCTCAACCTCCTAGAGGAAAAGAGCTGCACAAAGCCATAAATAATGGGGGGACAAAGACACAAAAATAGGGAAACTTTTTAAATATTGCACTTACAAACCCAGAAAGTTGATAGAATAAAAGGCCTGCATTAGCACGGATTTCCTGAAGGGTATGAAATCTGAAACCCAAATGGCTGTCAGTATGTTCTGACTTAAACCCTAAGTGGTTTGCCAATGATGTGCTAGAAAACCACAATCACACATCCTAAGTTTATAAGAGCAATAATTAAAATCTGTCCCTATGTGTCCCTTTACAATTTCCCTTACTGTGACTGACAAGGAGTACAGATACATGTCAATAAAGTGGGTTTATTAAATTTCTTTTTTTACCATCCTAAGGTATGTTTAAGCATAGCAGAGTGGGTGTGTGCATTATGGCCCTCTGCTCAGCATTGCTTAAACATCCCATAGGAGATAAATACAAATATACAGCTAAAATCTTCATGCCAAGATAGCTTAGTGGTTAGAGTCCCAACTTTGCATGCAGGCATTTATGGTTCGAGTACCAAGACAGGCACTTTGTTTTTACATGGGAAAGCAGTGTTTAAATTATTATTTTTATTTTAAATTATGTAGTAATTGATATTTGTCAACCAGGGTATTGTAGCTGGTCTAAAATGGAAGTGTGAGTACATATAACAGGTGAAACCACCCATGTATACAGAAGTGTCCCATACAGTATAGTCACACCCCATGGTAATGCAATGAAAGCACATAGAGGGACATTATATAAAGTAAATCATATACACTTACTAATATGGCAGTAATGATTAATTAAGTCATTATCCTGATAGTTTTAAATGAAACGTGACAATGGTTAGCAGTGCTCAGCTATGCTTAGCCAGTGTAAGCATTGCTTAAATATGACTGCTAAGCAGCATTCAGCTCAGCTAACCAGATTTGTTCACCACTAAGCACTGCTCAGCATCTAGCCCTTTAAGCACAGCTTAATTCTGCTTAGTGGGTTTGTGTGTTGCTAAGCTGTGCTCAGCATTTTTGAAATGGTCCAATGACAGCAAAAGGTGGGAGTATGGCCTTATTTAAACCGTGCAGGTGAGAATACAGCCATAACCTGCTGTAGTTTGATCTCTGCAGGAACATGTCTGACGTTGGAGAAGTAACGCACTTTTGGGCGCAGCGCTGGGGCATCCTGGAGTCCAGGGTAATGGCTGGACTCCTCGTAGAACACCATGACAACAGACTGCTGCAGGGCCAGTACCAGGGCTCTCAGTACAAAGTGGAGGCCTGGGACCATATGGCATGTGACCTCACTAGTGCCACTGGAATCCCCCAAACTGGTGAGCAGGTATGGCATCATTATGTCAACCCAAAGCATAGGAAGACGGAACTTTTGGCCCAATGGATCCAAGATGCTCGGGACTGGCATGCTCCAGCAGTTTGTAAGTATCCCAGATATAGCTGTACCAAATTCTAGCCTATGTGATATACAGGTATGCATAATGTTTGTTCCTTACCCCTACAGCTGCAGAAGAGAGGGCTATGAACATTGAGGCTCATGCCGACAGACTGACAAGAATGCGCCGACAGGCTGGTGAGTACAGATCTATCTTGCAGTATATAGTGCCATAAAGTAGAAGGAGTACATTGTTTACTGCCAGTAGGTGTATTGTATACTGTGTCTAATGAATAAAACATGTTTGTCACACTAATACTTATCCACATGATATCCATTAATAAAAGTGTCATTTCACTGTAATAAAAATATACAACAAACTGTTGTGTTTACTCTGGTATATTGTTGTAGAAATAGAATGTGTACAGGTTCTTTACAGCAAATATGGCATTGGCAGCATGAAATAACTGAGGGTTTTCTGGGAAACAGCTAGTATGCATTATAGTCTTGTGTTAACCTTTGCGTTCCAGATTGCATCATTTCAAAGGAGTAATACACATTACAATAACTAACTGCCATGTATGCGTTTCAGGATTACAAGGTCAGACTGCCAACCCAGAGAGTATTAGTCAGAAATCAGTCAAGCAAAAAAACAGCAGTTCCCCAGTAGCTCAGTGTGATGGAAAATAGCATTGTTGTTCATTTTAGCACACCCATACATGGCTCAAATCCAGGGAGTGGTACTGAGATGTGTGCATATATACATAATAGAAACCCTGAAGATTTATAGAAACAGTCAGAAAGTGTTAACAGGTATTTTCCCCACAGGTCTCACGGGTAAAGAAATGTGTGTAGTAGCTGTATGAACGGTATACTATTACACTTGAATATGTGTAGAAACAGTCAGAAAGTGTTAACAGATATTTTCTTCACATCTCTTACAGGTAAAGAAATGTGTATAGTAGTTGTATGAAGGGTATACTAATACACCTGAATATTTGTAGAAACATTCAGAAAGTGTTAACAGATAATTTCTCCACAGGTCTTACAGGTAAAGAAAAGTGTGTAGTAGCTGTATGAAGGGTATACTAATACACTGCGTACAACTGTTCCACTGTCCAACCCCATATGCCTGCAAATGACAGCAGGATAGGTACATACAGCATGCCCTCTCCCCGATACATGTCTAGCAAGTGTCACACTGTCATGGTTAGTGGTCACTGCTGCCAATAACTTTGGACACAGATAGGAATCCAGGGAAGTATGTCAGCAGCAGACACACACAACAGTGCAGGGTACCTCTTCTTTGTCAGATATGTAACCCTGACATGGACAAGCCCCCTCTAGTAATGTACCCATATTTGTCATCTGTCTGCCCCTTACCATTACAAGTTGACAGTTTAACATGTATGTACTACACAAGCTATGGGCCATAGATAGATGTAAAGTGATGGCAGACCTCTAGTATTAAGCAGAACTGTTATGAAATGATTGTTAATGGACTTTTCTTCTCTCTCCCCAGCCCTCATCTGCATCACTAATTATTATTCATATACTACGGGTATGTTTTTCTCTAAACCTAATGTTGGTACATGTGTTCCATTATTGTTCATATAATTAATTGGTTGCATGTTAACATAACTTGTTCAGATACCATCATTGGTGACCTGTTGCCGTCATTGTTACTGGCATGTGTTACAAAGCTTACTGTTGTTCCATTTATGCATGTGTTCTGTTTGCTATGTAACCGTTTCAAATTTGTTGTTTTGGGTTAATTGCAATACCCATGTATGCTGTTAAAACTAATTTTGAAATGTTTTCTTCATGACTAACCAATATATCATGGAAAATGTCAACACCATAGCAAGTTTGGGAAGTCCGATCCCAGCGGCTCCACCTGTCCCGCCCCATTTGGCCACGGTACTGGGCCCTAGCATGTCTGGGACCTACCCTGGAACTTCCTTCTCCATAGGCCCTGCACCACCTTCAGATGGAACTGCCGCAGGGGATGGTGCCAGTCCCCCCCAGCACAGGCATGGAGAGGAGCCCATCATCTGCCACCAGTTCTGGGGTATGGTACACAGCATCATCAGCTCCAAGTTGGGTGGGCAGCTGCACCAGATGTAGGGCCGCCTGGAGCAGCTTGAGAGGCAGGCTTCCCCTGTTGTCCAGCCCCCAGCACAGCCACCTTTGGGCCATGAAGGTGCAGTGGTGACTGCCTGTGGGTGGGGATGTCAGTCCCACTATATCCATAATAGGGGCTTATGGGCCTCTGATTCCCAACCACCCTCCCCGTTCAATGTGCTTACTCCCACATGTGTCATACACCACCCCTGTCTGCTGTCTTGTCTGTCTTGTCTGCCTCCCTACCCAACCAACCTCCTCAGAAGTACCTACAATACTTCTGAATAAAAATATAAAAGAACAAGGTGACCACAGCTGCAGGATAATCCAAAAAGATAGTTTAATCCAAGTATATCCAAGTTATATCCCAGTTATATCCAAGTAAGCGCTTTCACGATCTACAACAACTGATCGCTTCATCAGACTATGCACTCAAAGTAACACTGCATATTTAAGCAATCATCAATTAGTAAAACAACAATTAGTATATTAGTCAATTAGAAATAAGTTGTTGTTGTTGTTGTTTGCCTTTCGGCTTTTCCCGGTTAGGGGTCGCCACAGCAGAAATCCAGTCCGCTAATGATTGGCAGTTGGTTTTTATGGTGTCGAGTTGCCAGCCCAATGCCCAAATGTCAACGAAGGCATGCCCATTCAATCAATGCATGTCTTTTGAACGCCCACTTGACCGCGGGGAGGACATGCAGACTCCACACAGAAGGCACTCCCAACGCAAGCCGAGAATCGAATGGGAGAACCTCTTGCTGTGAGGCAACAACATAAGTAATACCAGTAAATATATGTTAAAATCTTGTGAGACTTATAAATCTGTAGATATATGAATAAATATAAAAGTAGACTATTTATCACAACATGTTAAATGATAAAAAATATATAAAAAAATCAATGTCTAAGAGGTTTAGCTTTTAAAAAGGGTTTCAATGATGCTACACCATTAATACCTTTTGACTTCTCTGCATGTAGTTGTAGTATCCATTTATGTTCTATCTCTTCTGTTTTATTTTTAATGTCACCACCTCTAATATTATCTTCTATTATTTCTAGTACTAAAAAATTAAAAACACGTGAAGGTCCTTGTTCTTTAATGTGTTTTGCAAATGCATTAGTTTCTTTTTGATTTGCTATATCTCTTATGTGTTCTAATATTTGTTCTTTAAAAATCCTATTGGTTTTCCCTACATAAAACGCAAAACACAATTTACAAAAACTAAGATACACAACATGCTTGGTCCTACAATCTGCATAGAATTCAAAATCTATCGAGAAATTTTGACTAGGATATATAAATACACTGTTAGTATATATAAATTTACATGCCATGCAATGTCTGCATGGAAATGTGCCAAGTCTCTGAGAGAACAAAGTATTGTTCTTTTTAGTCAATGGTTTGTAGCATAGTTGTCTCTTTAATGATCGGTTATTTCTAAAGGAAAATTGTGGCTTACAGTCAATGATCCCATTAAGTTCTTCCACGGAGTTCAAAATATTCCAATTTTTATGAAAGATGGAACAAAAAGCATTTATATCACTAGAGTAAGTAATAGGAAACCTTACTATATCTCTGATAGTTCTAGTGTTATATATATTTTGTTCTTCATTCATATCATTAGAAATAAAATGGTCTACCCTGTGTGCTCCTTACTTCATGCATCTCAGCAATGTCATGATCTATTTCATGCCTTTTATAACCTCTATCTATAAATTCAGTTCTAAGCATCAATACTGCTTGTTCAAGTACTTTGTATGTGTTATGTAGTCGACTCATCCTCATCAGTTGTCCCTTCATTACATTCTTACTAACATGTTTCGGATGCATCCTTGTTTTATGTAAAATATTATTCCTTCTAGTAGGCTTCCTATAGAGTTTGGTGATTGGTTGTGTATTTGTAGTCTTAATAACTGTTACATCCAGAAAATTAATGGTATCTGGTGAGTGGTCATATATAAATCTTAAGAATTCATTAGTACCATGCAAATATTCAATAAATAATGCTAATCTATCACTAGTATTTCCTCATAAAAGAAAAATATCATCCACAAATCTTGCATACCAAATAATATTTTCTACAAACTCATTACATTGTAGTACATAATTCATTTTCCATGAAGCAAGAGCAAGGTTGGCGTAGCTATGGGCACAAGCCGTGCCCATAGCTACGCCATCCTTCTCTAAGTAAAAGTTGTCATTAAACACAAGGACATTATTTTCTAAAATGATCTCCAGTAAATCACAGATTAGGTTCACTTTAGAATGTGTGTATACCCTAGTATTAGTTAGTGTATAACGTATCCTATCTATCCCCCATGTATTAGGTATTACTGTAAACAATGAATTGATGTCCATGGTGACAAAAATATATTCACTCTTGATTCCTGACATCTTATTATACAGTAATTTCAAAAATGTTTTGGTATATTTTATAATTGTTTCACAAGTTTCAAGAACAGGTTGAAGGTGTTTCTCTAGATATATAGATAATGCTTCATTGGACCAACCCCTACTGGACACAATAGGTCTCATTGTGGGTTCAATAATGTTTTTATGTACTTTGGGCAATTCATATAGTATAGGTATAATAGGATGCTCAGTCTGAAAATAATTAAAAAGTTCTTCATTAATTTGTTGGGAAATAAATAGATCAAAAACATAGACAGATACTCTTTCTATTATACCTTTGACCTGAGTATTAGTAATCTGTAAGTATGTGTATCATTCAGTAGTTTCATCATTTGGTCTATATAAAACTGCTTGTCTAGTATGACAATACTGCCACCTTTATCTGCAGGTTTTATTTCAATACTAGATATACTTTTCAATTGTTTCAGTGCATCATTTTCATGTTTATCCAAATTATAAAACTTAATTTCCCTATCAGTATCAAAAACTTGTTGAATCTCTCTTTCGCATACTGTAAGAAATGTTTCTATCACTGGGTGCGTTTTAGGTACAAATATACTTGGTTTCTTGAAAACTGTATTAGATAAACTGCTCACATCTTTATGCATCATTTTAAGTGTAAGTGTGCACCCAAAAAGTCTTAGGTCCTTAATTAAGTCTGGCATAACTGTTTTCTGTGAAGGTATAAAGGATAAACCTTTATTAAGTAGGGACATTTGTGCTTTAGTTAATTGAAAATTAGAAATGTTTATTACCAGTTCTTTGCGTGATTCCGCATAGTCATTCTCATTTGCTGTGTTTGTTGTGTTTGTCCATTCTGTTGCTGTTGATATCTGCCCTTCCTTCCCCTGCTCTTTGATCTGTCCCTTATCGGCAGTGTATTGTTCAGTACAAACGGCAAAATAGTGGTTTGTGTCGTAGTCTTGCTGTCTAAAAAAGCTAATGTGGATGTAGTAGAGTCTATAATCCTATTGGTATTCTCGTTATTTCCATGCTGATTAGAGGTATTCTCATTTCTTCTGCTTTCATCTTGTATCAGCCTGGGAGATGAGACAGCATATTGTGTCATTGTTCCTGTCTCATTAAAAAACTCTCTGCATTGATCAGATCTTAAAGAGGCAATTCCTTCAATATTATTTTCATCATGAAGGTTAGTGTTCTCGTTAGGTATTCTAACACTAAAGTTAGATCTTTTTGGCCATGAAAACACTTCTTTCCTTTGAAAATCGGTAACATCCCTTTGGAGTTGTTTTGTTTTTGTATTACATAGTCTCTTCTCATAATTAGTAATATTCTCATATAGATCATCCATCTTGGTGTTATCTCAGCAGAGAATCTAGAGAATATTTCATTTTGTAATATATTTATGTTATCAGCGAGATTGTTTTCATGTGGAATAAAATAATCAATTAATAGGAGCATATAGTCATAACTTAATTGTAGGTTCAGGTTTTGCCATTTTGCAGTAAATCAGGATATGTACCTCTGTAGGTAGGCATTGTTAGCACCCTTAGTCCTCTGGGTACTATTTTATATTTTAAACAGGCTTCTAGATGGAATCTTTGATACTGAAATCTTTTGGGCTTATAAACTTTGTTCTCTAAATCTCTGTAGGTTTCAATAAACTGCAGCTGTGTATTAGAATCAGCAAGTTCAGGTCTTGTATCAGGAAACACTGGGTGTAATATATATATATATATATATATATATATATATATATATATATATATATATATATATATATATACACTACACTGAGCTGCCAAACATGTCACCAAGCACCGTCGAAACTACAGCCAGACTGATACAACACTACCACAAATCAGCTCTGAGGAATTACACATGCATTTGCAAATATATCAGGCACTACAGGGATGTAATAGTAGTGAAAAACAGACACTGGTGTGAAAGTGCATACCCACAACCAATTGCCCCACAGTCAGAGCGACTTACCAGTAAGCTAATTGAATGCTACAGTATAATGACTGTGTGAACAAAAATATCCTGTTTGCCACTTGTACACTACCCCTACATATACTGCCCCAAGTCACAGTATAGTAGGAATCCTGAGGTGGAATGGGACATGTCTCAGTCTGCCCCTACAAACATATATGAAAAATTATATGGCTCTTCTTACTTGTTTCTTGCTGTTTGCCACTTGCTGTGGGATTTGAAGTCTTCTTAAGACACTCAGTCTTGCTGGCTGGAATCAAAGTCTGGTTATAGTTGCATTCACAGTCTGTTGCATACAGAAACTTGCAGAATATACACTGATGAGAGAATATACTTTGCAGTACCTGTCTTTAAGAGCAGTAACCAATAACTTTTATAATAAACCAAACTGGACAAACGTTGCAGCTTAAAAGTACTGTTCCAACTTTACTTCTCATATAGTACAGACGATGTGAGAGATATAACATTTACCTCAGGACAAATGAGTCCCTACCATACCCCTAACATAACTGGATTTAATACAGACTTTATATATATTTTAGTTAAACACACACCCTCTAGGTTTTGGAAAGATACTGCTTTGATGACGCAAATGCTGACACATCTGTTCTTGTGCAAATGCTGGTAAGTAAACTGTCTTCAAGGAAACGCCTTGTGGATTAGAAAAACATATTCTTAAACTTTCTTAGAAAAACATGTCCTGTTGTCCATTGAAAGCAGATTACATTCTTGTCACGTCTGTAAGAAGTCAGCTTTCTTGATGTGTGTAATACACTCATAAGTAAGTTCCTTATTTTTTTAAGCCACAGTCATTTAGTATGGTTGCTGATCACATATTACTAAACTCTGTTTCTACATTTAAGCAAGCTTTTTCTTTCAGCATATTTACAACAGAATTAATTTCAACCTTAAATTCATAATATCTAACAATATACAGCTGATAGACCACCAGAAACCAGAGCAGCATGCACAGTCAGAGAGAAAGGACCCATGACACTCACATGTGCCCCCCTCCCTACACAGCCTGACTAACATTTACACAATTCACTGCTACACAGTCCTGACAGTCTGCTAACAATGGCCAGACATACATGGACCTCTCAACTGTACAGATTCTCACAGAATGTCCAGGCATTGGCCTCATATATATGGCCTCTTCCTCATAACATATCTGGGAGTCTGCTACATCACTGGAATGATATCAGGACTGAGAGCACTAAATAATGTTATGCCATACCTATCAACCTCTTAGTACATGACATCTGGATAAAGCCTGATATAACTGGGGGACAGTGGCCCCAAAACAGAGGCATATTGGAAATATTGCTGTTACAAACTGAGAAAGTTGCTGGTGTTACAGGGTTTGTTGTAACATATCTTTTCTGAGGGATATGAAGTCAGAAACACAAATGGATGTTACTATTTACTGATTGCAATCCCCAAAGTTTCCTACTGATTTGCCAAGGAAAAAATGTCTGGGGCATGACCAAACATAACAGGCAAACCAGTAGCCATTCTGTGGATAGCTCTACAGTTGAGAGTTATGTCATCCACATATCACTGTCAGACTTAAAATCACACAGAAAATGCATGTCCAGACAAAGCCAGTTAAACTAGCATTATTCCAACTGTATAACAGTAATACTTACATTCTGTTCCTAAGTCTGGAACCTTCTCCCCCATTTTTTGGGCTGTCTCTACAGGTCTTGTTGCAAGAGGTATTCCCACCTACCCTTGGTGATGCTGTAGCTCACACACCTCCATGATGCCCTCCTCACAGGCAAGGAAAAGGGGCAATGCTCACATGAAGTACTCAATTATAGGAGTGTATTGTCATGCCATTGGCTATTGGAATAACAACACAGCTGTTCTGCATGCAATTAGTAAGTGGGGAACACCAATTGGTGCACAGGCCATTACATGCTCATGAGCATTACCTACAAAAGGCAAGCAGCTGCCCATGCAAACAGGTCTATACCTCTATGTAAGTAGACAGAGAGAGAGATAGAGAAAGAGAGAGAGAGAAACAACCAAACAAACCAAACAAATCAACTATTCCACACTACTTGGAAAAAAAAGAACACATATGTAAAACAAGTAAGCATGTAATGGAATGCAGTAGGGGGTATGTACTAATGGAAAATAGGAAGTTAAACACATATATCTCAAGCAAGACTTGATTTACTGATATATTGCTGATCAGCACCTATGGCCATAGCATCTGGCTCTGTCTGCAGTGACAGACATCACATCTCAGGCCCCAAATCACCCCAGAAAAGGACAGCTCACATATAACTACTACTGGAGTGTCTGTCAAACAATACTGACTGTGACACTGCTAGGCCAGCTACTGGAATGTTATGTTACTTGTGAATACAACTATGATACACTTGCTTGACTTGCAAATCCTCGAGACCTATACAGGGTATATGCATAGTAAACTAGTGTCGCAGAAGTGTGTGTTGAACTGCATGTGATATACTGAGCTCATACCATTCAACTGTCCAGTGTTCTGCACACTAACCACATGTGTGCCTAATATTTGTAGTCATTTAAACATAGAGTTGTGTTATGTCTGGCAAATCAATGGCAAATCTGTAAATACTGACATCAGAACATAATAGCATACTTATGAATGTCAGACATCCTGCAGGGTATTTCTGTGAATGCAAAGCCTACTGTGCTATCAACTGACTTAAGTATGTTACAGCAATATTGATAAGTTGTGGACTTTGCCCCCCATTTATGTGTGCTGTTGTCCAGATGTCCTGCTCTATCAGGTTGGAATGTATGATTGAGCAGCAAGAGTACAAATACAGTTTGCCATACTGACATTGAACAGAAATGTATATCAGGTATCACCTGTGCACATGTATGTATGAGTAGGTGTAGATGGAATCCGCAAAACAACAGACATGAGTTGCAACTAGTCAGGTAAATAAGCTGTACATGTTGTACACATGTGTACAGTGAGTTACAGTGCATCCAACAGACAGAAACGTCTACAGCTACTGGTTGTTGCATTGCCCTGACACTGAAATGGGTACTAGAATAAGATTGATTATCAGGTTGAAATTGGAGATGTATCCAACTGTGTTATGACCTCATGTCCATGCCTACTACAAACAGCTGTATGAGCACCTACATAGCTGTATGGACTCTGCAATACCTGACTTGTAAAACCCGCCTGCACCAAAGAAGAGTAATCCCTTCGGTGGACAGCAGCAATACTCAAACCACATAATAGGTTGCTATATTGGCTGTACAGGGCCAAGTAGATGCAGGCACCAACTTGGAAGCATGTCCACTTTTGTCTGAACAAGCATATAATGTCACAGATGGATCACTGTAAGGTTAACTATGAGTACAAATTGGACACATCCACTCCACCAAGGCCAATCACAAAGCCATCTTCACATATGTCTTCAATCTCAGAGGCAACAACCCAACCCACCCTTTACTGGTGGCCAATCACACCACATACACACATGTCATAGCTATAGCCAACCCACTGCAGACAGGTTAAGTGAAAACATCACCCCCTGTCCCCCCATCAGTATAGGTGGATATGCACAGCACCCGTACCCCTTCCTCATCATTAGGGAACAGGAACATAATACCTACTCAAAGGCAACAAACTGAAGTCCCCATGGGACTTGATAACATCCCTGTCTGCATCCTACATGAACTCAGGCATGTACTCCCAACTCCATTACACACTGCAGTCAAACAAAGCCTGAACACCATCCACACCCTTCCCTTCTGCATAGAAGATGGCCACTGTAAACCCTCTGCACAGAAGTGAATGATGAATGGAGGATTATGCAATTTACTGGCCCTCACTGGGGGGGAACATGACACATCAGGACCAGGAGTGCAATGCAAGCTCATACTGTGCTGATAGCTGACAGGGGTATGAAGTGATCGTAAGTGGTGGCTAGTGCTAGTCAATGTTGATGTCCAGGTTCTGTAAATAACATTGACAAATGTATGATGTCCTGTGATATGTTTCCCTGTTTATGTCTTCCAGGTGCAATGCATTGTGCCAGACAGCTGGCATACACAGAGGCTGAAACTGCTCTCAACATCGACAGCATAATCCAGCACTATGTGGTCATGTTTGGCAGTAGCCAACAACATCTGTGGGAGCAGACCGCCCTGTGGGATGACCTCATCCACAGGGTAGATGATGTCGGCCTGCACGCATGAGCATATGAGCAGGTCAGGCATCATGCCACCAACCTAATCCATCATGCCCAGTGAAGGGCTAGTGCCATGGCCAGTGATAGTGACAGCCACAGGTTGGGGTCCTGCCATGCAAGCCCCACTAACACCCACTGAGGAGCTCCTTGCCAACCTTGGGGCACACACCATCAAAGTTAAGACATCCACATTGTGGAGGTGGATGGCACTCAGACAACAGACAAGGAGCGTGCAGGTAAGGCCCCAGTAGACATCAATCAGCTAGTGTAGCAGCCTTACTGGCATCCATAGAGTGTCTAGATGCATATATTAGGTCAAAATGCAGTTGTGGGTTGGTTTTTGTAATGCACAGAAGTGCACATCTATGGTGAAGGACAGCAAAGTGTGTAGTATTGGAGCTTGTAGTGTAAATGTGCAGAAAATCTGCAGTCATCTTGTGCCAATGCCACATGTGAGTCTGTTGACAATATCTGTCTCCCACAACTATGTAAGTCCATCTGGTCTGGATGTGGGACAGCAGCCTGAAGCTGTTGAGTATGGAATTGTCCTGTTGTGATTCACCAATACCCCAAGCATGTTAAGGGCATGCATTTACCATGCACACAACTGTCACTCCTAGCCATATTATGATATGTGCATGTTCCCTTGTGGTGGGGTTAACTGCATTGCATCACAGTGGTTACCACAGCAGTCTATTTGCAGGAGATGTAGAATTTCTGTAGCATACCTCACAACCTGTCAGTGCAAGAAATCTGGACAGAGACTGACAAAATGAGGTGGGACAAAGGCCCACATATAGGGACATATTGAAAAATCACTCTTATGCAATGAATACAGAAAGTGCACAAATCTCTGTTAAGATGCCAGGTGTTTGTGATATAAACAAAATGAGACCACAATAAATCATTCCAAACCTTTTTCCACCTTTAATGTGACCTATAACCTGTACAATTCAATTGAAAAACAAACAAATCTATTAGGGGACCAATTATGAAGAATAAAAATCTTACCATAAGCTGGATGCATAAGTGTGCACACCCTTAAACTAATACTTTGTTGAAGCACCCTTCAGTCTGCTTGGGTACACACCTGCCATCAATTAAAGAGACTCTGAGTAACACCAAATAATGGTCAGCTGTCCTAGTAGGGTTTTCCTGACATTTACTAATTTGCCTGGTACAGCAAAAACCATGGTTCACAGAGCTTACAAAGCATGAAACAAATCTCATTGTTGAAAGGTATCAGTCAGGTGTAGGGTAAAAAAACATTATCACAGCATTGCATAGACCATGGAACACAGTGATGACAGTCATCAAAAGGTGAAGAAAATATGGGACAACAGTGACATTGCAAAGAACTGGATGTCCCTCCAAAACTGATGAAAAGACATGACAAGAACTGATCAGGGTGGCTGCCAGGAGACCTACAGCAACACTGAAGGAGTTGGAGGAATCTCTTGCAAGTACTGGTTGTGTACTACATGTGACAACAATCTCCTGTATTCTCCATATGTCTGACCTATGTGGTAGGGTTGGAAGATGGAAGCCTTTTCTTACACAGAAAAACATCCAGTCCCAGCTACATTTTGCAAAACAATACATCAAGTCTCCCAAAAGCATGTGGGAAAATGTGTTATGGTGTAATGAAACCAAGGTTGAACTTTTTGGCCACAATTCCAAAAGGTATGTTTGGTGCACAAATAGCACTTCATATCACCAAAAGAACACCATCCCCATGGTGAAGCATGGTGTTGGCAGTGTTCTTCTTTGGGGTTGCTGTTCATAGGAAGTTTCTTTGTTCACCAGTGAGAGTGGGGAGCTCTGAACAGTCTACCTGTCCTTGGATGGGTGGTTTCTGTCCAGAAACTGCAGTTTTATTGGCCATTTTGAGCAAATTTCTATCTCTTTAATCTTTCTGATATAAAAACCACATTTGCGCAGTTTTTGCATTTGTATAAGCTCAGCAGATCCTGTCCAGGTGTCCTGCAGAGACCTACAATGCCAGAGAGATAAAAGGAGAGACTTTGGAGTGTTTAAGTACCAAATTTTGGATTTTCTTGTTGCTTATTGCTATTTTTGCCTAAACACTTGTTTTCTGGCATTTATTGCTTCTCAGAACACTCGTTTTACACTGAAATTGCATTTATTTGTACCTGCAGAGAGATAAAAGGAGAGACTTTGGAGTGTTTAAGTACCAAATTTTGGATTTTCTTGTTGCTTATTGCTATTTTTGCCTAAACACTTGTTTTCTGGCATTTATTGCTTCTCAGAACACTCGTTTTACACTGAAATTGCATTTATTTGTACCTGCACTTTAAAAAAAGTCATTTATATTGTAAATTGTATTTTTTAATTGTTACTGGCTTCTCACTCACGTGTGAAAGCCATTACTGCACTGTAAAAGTGTTTTTGCATTTGTTTCTACTGTCTTCCGGAAAAAAAAAATCTTGCTATTTTCCCGCCTTACTAAGCTAGAAAAGTCCAGTTTCAGATACCTGTTGATACCAGGACTGTGTTTAGGCTTCTGTGTTGGCCATACATTACTTGGAAAAAAAGGAAGTTTCTTTGTTCATCAGTGAGAGTGGGGAGCTCTGAACAGCCTACCTGTCCTTGGAGGAGTGGTTTCTGCCCAGAAACTGTAGTTTTATTGACAATTTTGGGCTAATTTCTATCTCTTTAATCTTTCTGATATAAAAATCGCATTTGCCCGGTTTTTGCATTTGTATAAGCTCTGCAGATCCTGCCCAGGTGTCCTGCAGAGACCTACAATGCCAGAGAGACAAAAGAAGAGACTTTGGAGTGTCTAAGTACCAATTTTTGTTTTTTCTTGTTGCTTATTGCTATTTTCGCCTAAACGCTCGTTTTCTGGTATTTATTGCTTCTTAGAACGCTCATTTTACACTGAAATTGCATTTATTTGTGCCTGCACTTTAAAAAAAGTCATTTTTGTTGTAAATTGTATTTTTTAATTGTTACTGGCTTCTCACTCACATGTGACAGCCATTACTGCACCGTAAAAGTGTTTTTGCATTTGTTTCTACTGTCTTCCTGCAAAAAAAAAAAAAAATCTTGCTGTTTTCCCACCTTACTATGGTAGGAAAGTCCAGTTTCAGATACCTGTTGATACCTGGACTGTGTTTAAGCTTCTGTGTTGGCCATACCTTACTTCGGCAAAAAGGAAGTTTCTTTGCTCACCAGTGAGAGTGGGGAGCTCTGAACAGCCTACCTGTCCTTGGAGGAGTGATTTCTGCCCAGAAACTGTAGTTTTATTGGCCATTTTGGGCTAATTTCTATCTCTTTAATCTTTCTGATATAAAAAATGCATTTGCACATTTTTTGCATTTGTATAAGCTCAGCAGATCCTGCCCAGGTGTCCTGCAGAGACTTATAATACCAGATAGACAAAAGGAGAGACTTTGGAGTGTTTAAGTACCAGTTTTTGTTTTTTCTTGTTGCTTATTGCTATTTCCTCCTAAACTCTCATTTTCTGGCATTTATTGCTTCTCAGAACGCTCGTTTTACACTGAAATTGCATTTATTTGTGCCTGCACTTTAAAAAAAGTATTTTTTGTTGTAAATTGTATTTTTTAATTGTTACTGGCTTCTAACTCATGTGCAACAGCCATTACTGCACTGTAAAAGTGTTTTTGCATTTGTTTGTACTGTCTTCCTGAAAAATAAAACAAAAAAACAAAAAAAAAATCTTACTATTTTCCCACCTTACTAAGCTAGAAAAGTCCAGTTTCAGATACCTGCTGATACCTGGACTGTGTTTAGGCTTCTGTGTTGGCCATACCTTATTTGGGGAAAAAGAAGTTTCTTTGTTCACCAGTGAGAGTGGAGAGCTCTGAACAGCCTACCTGTCGTTGGAGGAGTGGTTTCTACCCAGAAACTGTAGTTTTATTGGCCATTTTCGGCTAATTTCTATCTCTTTAATCTTTCTGATATAAAAACTGCATTTGCACAGTTTTTGCATTTGTATAAGCTTAGAAGATCCTGCCCAGGTGTCCTGCAGAGACCTACAATGCCAGAGAGACAAAAGGAGAGACTTTGGAGTGTTTAAGTACCATTTTTTGGTTTTTATTGTTGCTTATTGCTATTTCCACCTAAACGCTCATTTTCAGGTTTTTATTGCTTCTCAGAGCATTCATTTTACCCTGAAATTGCATTTATTTGTGCCTGCACTTTAAAAAAAGTTGTTTTTGTTGTAAATTGTATTTTTTAATTGTTACTGGCTTCTCACTCACGTGCAACAGCCATTACTGCACTATAAAAGTGTTTTTGTGTTTGTTTCTACTGTCTTCTTGAAAAAAACCCCCAAAAAAACAAAAAAAATCTTGCTATTTTCCTGCCTTACTAAGCTAGAAAAGTCCAGTTTCAGATACCTTCTGATACCTGGACTGCGTTTAGGCTTCTGTGTTGGCCATACCTTACTTCTGCAAAAAGGAAGTTTCTTTGTTCACCAGTGAGAGTGGGGAGCTTTGAACAGCCTACCTGTCCTTGGAGGAGTGGTTTCTGCCCAGAAACTGTAGTTTTATTGGCCATTTTGGGCCAATTTCTCTCTCTTTAATCTTTCTGATATAAAAACTGCATTTGCACATTTTTTGCATTTGTATAAGCTCAGCAGATCCTGCCCAGTTGTTCTGCAAAGACCTTCAATGCCAGAGAGACAAAACAAGAGACTTTGGAGGGTTTAAGTACCAATTTTTGTTTTTTCTTGTTGCTTATTGCTACTTCCACCTAAACGCTCATTTTCTGACATTTATTGCCTCTCAGAATGCCCATTTTACTCTGAAATTGTATTTATTTGTGCCTACACTTTAAAAAAGGTAATTTATTGTTGCAAATTGTATTTTTAAATTGTTATTGGCTTCTCACTCATGTGTGACAGCCATTACTGCACTGTAAAAGTGTTTTTGCATTTGTTTCTACTGTCTTCCTGAAAAAAAAAAAAAAAACCAAAAAATCTTGCTATTTTCCCACCTTACTAACCTAGAAAAGTCCAGTTTCAGATACCTGCTGATACCTGGACTGTGTTTAAGCTTCTGTGTTGGCCTACCTTACTTGGGCAAAAAGGAAGTTTCTTTGTTCACCAGTGAGAATGGGGAGCTCTGAGCAGCCTACCTGTCCTTGGAGGAGTGGTTTCTGCCTAGAAACTGTAGTTTTATTGGCCATTTTGGACTAATTTCTATCTCTTTTGTCTTTCTGATATAAAAAACACATTTGTGCGGTTTTGCGCATAGCACAGCGGTGGTTGGCTAGGGTTAAACTATCCCCGGCTCCATTGAGTCTGCTCTTCAGTTTCTCCCTTGGTACTAGCCAGTCCTTTCAATTTAGCACTGAAATCAGTGCTTTCTGACTAGCACTTGGCACAATAAGAGACAGAAGCGCTAATAAACTATAGTACTCGATCCCCGACAGTTGTTTGTAGGAAACAGTCAAATTACTCTCCCCACCAGGCAAATAAGAATAAGTTCTTTAACCCATTCAGGCATGTCCAAGAGTCAGCTCCCAGTGTGTTCTCCTCTGCACCTGATGAATTTGGGCATCCTGAGGCAATGTCACAACTGCCTCATGTACACAAATAATCCTCTCCTCCTACCACACGACACCAAAATATGCGAGAGATGCACTTACGTAGCTAGACTTGAGGCAAAGTTCTCTCCAGTCACGACTGGAATTGACAGTCAAGTGGAGAAGGTACCATCCTGCAACACACCACTTACTACACATAGACCCACCATACATGCAACTGCAAACCCCACACATAGATACAAAAAGACATATATGGAGGCTCTAAATAAAAATCTGCTGAAACAACAGAGACCTCCAAAGCAGACACAGAAGCAACCTACACCCACAAACACACCGCAGTCATCACATCACCACCAAAACTAGTGTGCCGCACAACCACAGCCCTTAAGGTAAAACACCTTACCTAACACACTTTTAATAGGTGACTCCATAGTCAGGCACACCAATGTCCCTCTCACCAGGCTGGATAATGAGAAGGTCACTGTTAGTTGCTTGTTGGGCGCTGGAATTCACCACATTACCCACGCACTCAGGTCACTGCACAACAAGTACAAATACATCTCATTCATTGTCCATGTTGGTGTGAATGAATGACCTGAGATGTATCTCCCTGGACTACATGAAAAGGGACATAGAAGAGCTCTCTGATTATGTAATCAAGGCGGGTATGACCCTAGCCCTGCATAGCATCTTACCCTCACCAAGAATGATACCTCATTACAAGGAAAAAATGATAAATTTCAACAACTGGCTAAGTTTTTGGTGTCATTCAAAGGAGATCCAGTACCTGTCTGCCTGGGATGACATGCTTGACAAGCCTCGATGCTTCACCAGAGATGGCTTGCACCTGTCACCCCTGGGATTCAGGTTACTGGCAAAGGCTCTCACCATCCCCATAGTGCCTTTTTTAGGCAAGGCTCAAAAAACAAATTCACCACTGTAACAAGTACTAGTGACAAAAAACTGAGGGTCATGCTGCTTAACGCTAGGAGTTTAAACCTCAAAATGGACTCTCACAAGGCACTCCTCAATATGGAGAACATTGATATTTGTGCAGTAAGGGAGACCTGGTTCAAGGCTCAAGAGACCACCCCAGCGATTCCAGGCCACAACTCATACCACACATTTCAGCTGCAAAACCCAGACCGAAATACAAAGGGAGAAGGCGTATCCATATTCATCAAGGATAACCACACCTCCAGACTGGTTGCAAAGTATGATGCCTCGGAGATCATCCAAGTGCAACTGACAATGGGCAAAACTGCAACCCAGGTTGTAGCTTGCTACAGATCACCTTCCCTGACCCAAGACACTCACTCCTCTTTCCTTGAGGTACTGGAAAACATGAGAGTCCAACCGAACATGCTTATACTAAGTGATTTCAATTACCCAAACATCAGCTGAGAAAACTACAGAAGTACTAATACTTTTGCTCAACACTTCCTGGAATACATTAACTCCAATGCTCTGGACCAGCTTATTAACACCCCCACAAGAGGTAAAAATATACTGGACCTGGTCATCACCAACATGGGGGACAAATGCTCCACATCTGTGGTAAATTCCTCATTGGTCAGATCAGACCATAAACTCATCACTCTAGATATCCATATACCACCCTCACCCCCGTCTAAAAAAAAACACATGGTGAAAAACTTCTCCAAGGTGAAATTTATGCTACTCAAGACAGAGGTGGCAAACTTCATTACTCCCCAGCCGAAAGTCAATATGATTGAATCTGCCATATCCTACACAAAAGCACTCTACAAGCACCTACATGAGTGCATGGACTGTACTATCCCAAACAAGACCAAGACCCACTCCTCCAAAAAGAGGAAACCAGTCTGGTGGACCCCAGCCATAAATAAGCTCTATAATAGAAAGAAGAAATTATTGCAAAAAAGAGTAAAAACCCAGGAATGGAGGGGCTCCCTGACCAACCTTAGCAAAAAGCTAAGAACCCTCATAAAAACCTCTAAGGAGAGCTTTGAAAGAAAAATTGCAACAGACACCAAAGACAATCACAAAGCATTTTTTAGCTATGTCAAAAACCTAAATAACAACTCTCAGATCTGCTCTGAGCTACAGCATAACGGTTCAAAATTCACTGAACCAACTGACATCGCCAATATACTGGCAGATAGGTTCAGTGCAAACTTCACCCCACCCTCACCCCCAAAAGGCTCATATCCATACCAAAAGATTGTGCTGCCCCTAAAATCACAGACACCCAGGTGAAAACAGCACTCTCCAAGGCAAGAAACACAGCATCCATGGGATCAGACAGCATCCCAGGCTGCATACTACATGAACTCCAAAACAAATTAATCCCTCACCTTAATACCATGTTTAACCACAGCCTCACCTCAGGCTATGTGCCCACAGAGTGGTGCATGGCAACAATTATTCCACTCCATAAAGGAGGTGCCACCACTGACCCCGGGAATTACAGCCCCATCAGCCTGACAAGTCTTGTCTGCAAGGCCATGGAGTGCATCATCATGGAACTCATAAACAATGACATTGGGACCCTACAAACCCTTGACCCCATCCAGTTTGGGTTCATAAAGAAAAGGTCATGTCTCCTAAATCTGGTTGACTTTTTCGAAATGGTAACTAAAGCAATAGATGAGGGAAATGTGGTTCACACAGCATACCTTGATCTTGCAAAGGCCTTCGATACCATTCCCCACTCAGGAATTATAGACAAACTCACCAACCTAAATATAAACCCCTGTGTTACAAGATGGGTTGCTAACTGGCTCACAGATAGAACCCATTCAGTGAGAATAGGAAACGCTAGCTCCAACTCTAAACCTGTGACTAGTGGTGTACCACAGGGCTCAGTCCTGGGATCCCTCCTATTCGGTATCTACTTCTCAGAGGTACAAGAAAACACGGAGGGACTATGGCTAACAAAGTTTGCAGACAACTGCAAACTGGGTGTCATAATTGAGACTCCTACTGACGTAGACATCCTTCGAAAGGGTCTTACAGATACAGATACGTGATGCCAAAACCACAGCCTCAAGCTAAATGCCAAAACATGCATTGTCATCCCCTTTGGGAAAATCCAAGTACCTATGAACTACAATATAGGTGGTAGCCCACTTACCATAGAGAGTGTGATAAGAGACCTAGGGACTCAGGTGGATAGTAAACTCTCCTTCGACAACCATATTGCTAAAGTGGTTAGAAAACCCTTCTATGTGGCCCACCTTATCACAAAGGGGTTTGCATTTAGGAATAAGGAAGTTATTGTCCCCCTCTACTCATCACTCATTAGACCCGTTATTGAATATAATGCCCCATTCGGGATGTACCTAACAAGACATCTGCAACAACTGGAGAGGCCTCAAAAGTACCTCACAAAGAGGATAATGGGTCTGAAACAGATGCCCTATGCCATGAGGCTAAAAAAACTCAGACTGTATTCAGTCGCATACTGGATACTCAGAGGTGATCTCTGCCTTACATACAAGGCTATGTCAACCCCCAAATTGCTAGAAATGCTCCACCTAAGGAAAACCCAATCCACCAGAGCTACACGCTCAAGGGACATAAACCTGACATCAACAATAAACAGGACTTGTTGGAGGGACAGATTCATGTCCCAAAGACTCCCCTTGCTCTGGAATAAGGTTCCCATATATGTGAGGCAGAGCTCCTCATTAGCACTCTTCAAGAGGAATATTGATGAGTGGATGGGAAACAGGAAATTCACCCTGGGAATCACTTCTGTGGTCCTGCTAGACAGGGACGCAGGTAACTAAACCACTTGGGAGGGAAGTGAAAGCAGAACATTTTTGGCTAGGCTTAATTATGCCCTAGGGCCAATAGCCTAGTACCTACCAATGAATCTATAACCTGGAACTGGGCTTTAGTCAAGATGGAGGGAATTATGAACAGTTCCAAATACCAATCACTTTTGGCCAAAAACCTTCAGGCATCTGCCAGAATGCTGAAGATGAAGAGGATTTTCACCTTTCAACACGACAATGACCTAAAGCATACATCCAAATCAACAAAATAATGGCTTTGCCAGAACACAATCAAGTTTATGGATTGGCCCAGCCAGAGCCTAGACCTAACTCTGATAGAAAATCTGCGGTGTGACCTGAAGAGGGCTGTGCACAAGAGATGCCCTTGCAATCTGACAGAGTTGGAGGGCTTTTGCAAGGAAGACTGTGCAAATATTGCTAAGTCAAGATGTGCCATGCTGATAGACTCCTTCCCAAGAAGACTGAATGCTGTAATTAAATAAAAAGTTGCTTCAACAAAGTATGGGTTTAAGGGTGTGCACACTTATGCAACCAGCCTATTGTACATATTTCATTTATTATAGTTTACACCTAACACATTAGTTTGTTTATCAATTGGATTGCACATGTTATATGCCACATTAAAGGTGGGAAATGTTTTGAAATGATTTATTGTGGCTCGTTTTATATATTACAAAAACTTGGCATGCTAACAGGGGTGTGTACACTTATTATATCCACTGTAAGCTTAGAAAGTTGTTGGTGTAACAGGATTTGTTTTAACATATTTTTACTGCAGGTTTTGGGGTCTGACACTCAAATGAATGTCATTAATTAGTGACGTCACTCCTCAGATCATCCCAGTAATGTGTCAGATAAACACAGGATTTATGAGGAAGAGAGCAAAAATATGAGCCAGACATGTAGGCATTCATCAAAAATCTGTACAGTTGTGATGTATGTTCTGTAGGAGTTGCCACTGTGCTATACAGGTGAACAGCAATAATGTGTACATGGGTGCAGTGTGTGCTAGGTGAAGGGCCATCACCTACTAACACTACTCACGTATCCCAGAGGTGTATATTACTAGTAACATGAAGTGAAAATGGCTGCACTTCATGATGTTGAGGGCCTATCCAGAGTGTGTATGTTGTGATCTGACTGTGTGTCATGCATGTCACCATTTGGATATTGTGAGGTCTGTGTAATGCCTTTGTGCCACCTTACCTGTATGTGTCTGTGTGTGTGAGTGCATGTGTGTGTGTGTGCATTTGTGTCCATGTGTGTGTGTGTGTGTGTGTGTGTGTGTGTGTGTGTGTGTGTGTGTGTGTGTGTGTGTGTGTGTGTGTGTGTGTGTGTGTGTGTGTGTGTGTGTGTGTGTGTGTGTGTATACCAGCCAACTTTATAGTGCAGATATTAATTTACATATGTTGTCTACCCCTCACAGGTGGCGATGGGGTTTGTGGTCCCTCCCACTCAGAACCTGATTTCAGTCTCTCTCTGCAGACTCTGACAATGATGGTGGTCATAGTGAGGCACAGGTGGGGTTGTCAGGGGCTACATCTGTGCCATTGGTTGGCATCCCACTGTTGACAACAATGCCCCTGCACACAGTCACAATGGCCATACATACTCTGTCCCCAGCAGCCACAGATAATAGACAGTTGGTGGGTGGTGGCATGGAACAGGCTAGTGTGGTGACTATGGCAAGTGTAAGTGTAGACACTAGCCATAGCCAGAGTGCATGTAGGTCCCACACAGGTGGTTGGACAGGGATGCTAAAAGGAGGACTGCTGCCCATCAAGCCCCTGTCACAAGTGCCACAGCAGGTGTCACCAGACGCATGTTTTGGGCCATTGTGGAGGCACAGGCACCTACTAATTGCAATGATAGACAAATACTCAGGGTCTTGGATGCACATCTTCCTGGTGTCCATAGCAAACTACATGACCTTGTTGAGGCCATATGTGACAATACTGAGGTCATGAATAGACAGTGGGTTGAGACCTTGGCACCTCTCGACCATGGAATGTCTGTGCTGGAGCATGTGGTGGGAGATGGGTGGCAGCCATGTGGACGTAGACCAGCACCACGATCAGCTGAGGGTCTATGAGTCTGTGCACCTTCACACTCCCTGCAGGCATTACTAATGTGGAAATGAACCACCACTACCCAGTGATATCACTGCTCCAATTGCATTAAAAAATGCATTTATTCAATACTCCAATTTTGAATAAACAGCCACAAAACCAATTCAAACTTTAATAAGAGCCAGTTCATATAATATAAGTGAAAATAGCAGCTAATAACAACACCAATGCTGTAATCTCATAGCGCCTTGGCCAAATAGCCTTTACGGAGTAACCAAAACATTCCTAATACACATCTTTATATAATGAGCATTAATTAACCAATTACAGACTTTTCTAAACAATCTTATTATCAATTGCATTCATTAATATAACTGCTAAATAAATACTGTTTCTATTTAATACATTCAAACATATCTACTCTAAATAAAACTTTTCCAATTGCATTCCCGGTTAAGTCCTATGGGTTGCAATGTATTATATTTAAGAATTATAGTATATTCCTTTTTCCTTAAAAGATACTTCATCCTATTTTCACTGAGATATTTAACATTAATTTGTTCTAAAATTGTAACTTTGAATTTTAAAGGTGTCCCTCCATGTTTTTTATTACTATGTTCTACCAACAAACTAAATATTTTATGATTTTTCATATCTCTAACATGCTCTTTTATTCTTGCATTGCAGACTATCAGCATTATGTTGCAGACAGGTACGAGGTCTGCTGCTGCCACATCTGTCACTGCAGTGACTGTGACAGTTTGGCAATGTGTCTCATAAATACCCATTGTTAGGGGTCACAGACAACATATTGGTTGCAAACATCTGGATATTCCATATACATATGTACAGATGGCTGGCATGGCCTGTACAGTTTAACGTGTTGCATGTACAGCAGATGGCTCTGCAAGGTGATGCCATGGTGAGGGAGTCAACAGGCTCTAAAATGGTATAACCAACACACACAGGGAAAACGCTTCTCTCTCTCTCTCTCTCACACACACACACACACACGCACACACGCACACACACACACACACACACACACACACACACACACACACACACACACACACACACACACACACACACACACACACACACACACACACACACACACACACACACACACACACACACACACACACACACACAGGGACTGAGATTAGAACCCCCACCTATCTAGTTATTTGTATTATAGTGTTACACAGTTATTGCATGTGTTATAGATCTTATAGGGTTGAGGCCAGTCCAAAGGTACTTCTAATGTGAATGACATCAGCAGATCTTGTAAAGTAGGGCAATGGAAAGTGTACTGGGTGGGAAAGGCCTCTTAACACTGAAACCTGCAGACACACACACACACACACACACACACACACACACACACACACACACACACACACACACACGCACACACGCACACACGCACGCACACACACACACACACACACACACACACACACACACACACACACACACACACACACACAATGTGATATTACAAACACCACCTCAGTACTATCACACAATGGATCTCACCTTCATGTTGGCACTTGTAAGTGGTTACAACTGGTATGCAACTCTTTGCAGCAGGACATCACTCTATGCTATTCAGGGTATCCCTGTGTATGACTCACTCTGTGTGTGTGTCTCCCTGTGTCTTTATTTCTATCACTGTCTGTCTCTCTCTCTTCCCCATGTCTATGTGTGTATGCTTATAAACCAAAAAATGCAGTCCAAGCCATGAAAAAACATCCAAGAAAGCTCACTCCGGATATAAAATACAAATCACTTTTATTTTCCATTTGTATCACAACATAGGTAAGCGCTTTCGTCCTAAATTCAATTTTAACAGGAACTTCATCAGACAAACCCAGAAATCACAGTCACATCTATAAATACACCTAAAACATAACATCACTTCCTGTAGCATATTTAAAGTGATAAATCTTCAAAAAAGCATTTTATAAAATTACATTCATAAGACCAGCAGAATCCTGAATCTGTTTGTAAAAAGTTCAGTCTTTCAATTTCAACAGTTCAAATCATTTTAAAATGTCTTGATAAACAAATATAGATCTTAAAAAAATAAGAAGACATATAGAAAGTCATTTTTACCTAAAATATAAAATATAGCATCCAAGCCAAGGCTCGAACCTAGAACCTTTTATTTAAGAGGCTAAAGCTCTAACAAGTGAGCCACATATCTACTTAGTGCTTTTAATTTTAAAAGACTGGTAATGGATAAACATTCATTTAAGCAAGGCCAATGGGTAGAATCTAAACATATTTGCCAACACAATTCAGCTTTCTCTAATAAATATTGCCATGCACCTCCCCTGCAGGGAGGAGAAATAGTGTCAAGAATAATAAACTTAAATTTGTGCCCAGGATGTTGTCTAATATGTTTAGCAAGAGCGTTGGTGTCACAATTGTCTCTGATATTTCTGAGACGTTCCCCTATCCTATTCTTGAGTTTATGCTCAGTTTTACCGATGTAAAAACAAGGACATAATTCACATAAGGCACCATAAACAACTCTCTCTGTATAACAGCTAAATCTATTCTTGATTTGAATTCTCATCCCTTTTATAATTGCTTCTTTCACTTTTAGTATATAAGGGCAAAACTTACAAGACCTGCATTTATACATATGGACATTTTTGTGGGGTTGCCTTTGATGTTCAAGTAGTGTTTTGATGTTGTTCCCTTTACGAAATAAAGAAGTAGGTCTATCCCCCAAAATCGCTTTGACATCTGTTTCACCTGTCAGAAGTGTCCAGTTTTTCTCCAAGATGTTTTTTATCTCATAAGCATCAATAGAAAAAGTTGTGATAAAACTTGTTCTATACCTATTAGCTTGTTCAGTTAATGTTAGTGCAAGATATCTGGAGATAGCCTGCCAAAATGGGGAGACAATGACCCAAACATAGGGAGATACTGCAACTATTGCTCTTATTAATGTATGATTTGCTAGAGTTACAGGGTTTGTTTTAGCAGACATTTTCTGACATATATGGTATTCTACACTGTAGTGTATTGTGTCATTACCTACTGACAGAAATCCCCATCTCATCACAGTGGTTTAACAGAGAAATATAAGATGGATGATGTGCAGACCAATATAATGAGCCAAACGGCAGACATTCTAGTACAATCTGGCCAGTTGAGAGGTGTGGCTGCAGCCGATTGAATGATGCAGCTGTGTGAAGAGTCCAGCACCTTGATGATATACTGGCTGGGGATCTTCTGCTTGTGTGGTATTCTACTTACCTGAAAGGTCATATCCTGGTATGGGCATACCTCTCGACTGTACAGGCTTTTCCAGATTGTCCAGATGTTTGTCTATGTTTTGTCTATGTGTTATAAACATGGTTTTCCGGAAAGTTGGTGGCATATACTTAAAGACTGAGAATTTGTAAAATAATGACAGAGCATTTATGTTTCAGACCTCATAACTTTCAGCCATTTCATGCTAATGCAAAACCTGTTATACTACCAACTTACTAAGTTTGTAAGGGCAATATTTAAAACACAAGCCTATCATTGGGCCTTTGTCCCATTTTCATTTATGACCTTGTCCAGATGTCTTGCTGTAAGAGGTTGAGAGGTATGGGTGTGGGTACAGAGTGCATTCTACTGGCAGAGATGTCCATTATATGTGTAGTATATTCCACATAGCACTGTGATTTCCAGGTATGTCAGTGGCAGAACAGTACAGAGTACTGTGGTGAACCACTGACAGACATCTGTGTATAGGTTGATAGGTTGATATGAGGTTAGTAGGCTATTGGCCCTGATGCCCTTATAACCTTCACAAATGTGAGTGCAGCCCATGTTTAGTCATGTTGGCACACAGAGCCCCTGTCCAGCAGGGACACAGGTGGGATCACAGGACTGTATGTTCTGTTTCCCATGCACTTATACAGGGACACTTTAATAGGGGTATTGCGGCACTTAACTTGGTGTGGACAGGGAGTGTATTCTATAGATGAGTGAGTGTGTGGGACACATATCTGTCACACCAACAAGCCCTATTTATATCACAGACCAGGTTGATGCTGCACCTACAGGTAGATCGAGTGGGCCTTGACTTCCAGATGTGCAACAGTTCCATCAAGGCAGGGTCTGGATTGCTTTGTATGCCAGAGAGGGGTCACCTCTATGGAGTCCATATGGAACTGAGTAGAGGGACAGTGCTGTTAGCCTATCTGTGTAGGGTAGGTGTTTGTGGTCCTGCATTCTCCTGGTGAGGGACCTCTGTGGTCTCTCCAGCTGCTGCATGTACTTTGTGAGGTACATGCTGAAGGGGGCAATGAGCAAAATGATTGGCCTAATAAGGTTAGCATACATGGTTCTTATGACCTCTTTGTCCCTGGATGGATGACTCATGTTTGGTTGTCCCATCTATGAAGCTTTCTGTGCAACGGAAGCAAAATGGTGCTCAGACTTCAAGTTGCTGCCAACCTGGGTGTCCAATTGCCTCACTACTGATTGTGTATGTAGGACATTGTTGTTAATGTGATACTATGTGGGTCTGCCAGTCTCTACAAAGGGGATACTGATGCATCTGCAGACATCCAGCTTGTGGCAATGTTTCTGACATCAGTCATTTGATTTGGTGCGGTCCTGTTGTAGGACTTCCACATCACTTTGGGTATTGATGTCTGTTCCCAGCTTGCAGTCATCTGCCTACTTGGTCAGCCATATGCCTGTGTTTATGGCCTGCACCTCAGGGAAGTATATCCCATATACCAGAGGCCCCCGGACCGATCCCTGGGGTATGCCACACAGCACGGGTGTACTGTTTCAGTTGGCTACCCCTATTATGAATATGTGGGTTCTACTAATGAACCAGTTTGATACCCATCTGGTAACATATGGATTGCTGTCTAGTTGACAGAGTTAATGTACTATGGCCATATGGGGTATAGTGTGTAAGGCTCTGGCCAGATCAAGGTGGCTGAGGTGCACCATCTATCCCTCATCCATGCCTTTGTTGGCTGCCTCAGGGAAGTCCTCCAGAGTCACTGACATACCTCCCCTGAGAATGGCAGACTGTGTAGGGTAATGTATTTGGATTTTGCATATGTCCCTATTAATGAAATCCATATAATCCATTGCATGACCTTGCAGATCAGGCTAGTTAGGCTGATGTCTCTTTCATTTCCTGGATCGGTGAACAGTCCACTGTGGTGTGAAGGGATAACAGTGGCTGTCTGCCACTTAGTTGTGACAAAGACAATACTCAGGGGTTGGGTGTGTAGGGTGGATAATGATGCTGCCAGTTCATACCTGGGTTCCTGTAGGTTGCGACCTGGGCTGTGTTCAGGTCCCCATGGAGGCTGTTTTTTTGACTTTAAGAGGGCATTGCTGCCCTGTTTCCTAGTGATAAGGGTTGGGTGTTCAGTTACTGGGGATGTCCTGCTTCCATGTTGGGGGGCAGAGGTAAGACATTTCCACTGCATCTGTCAGCCAGTGGATTGGCTATATCTATGGCATTTGTGTATGTGGTGTCCTTGACCACCAGGTCTGCACAGATCTGGGAGCTTTCTTTGAGAATGCAAACATATGTGAGGAAGGCCTTATGATTATTTTGTCTTAGATGTTTGCAATTTGGACTCAGATTTGCCTTTAGTGGATTTGACTGGTGCTCTTCTTTGTTTGTTCAGGCTGCGGAGTGATTGCTTCCAATTGTGCACCTGCTCCTTCTTGGTCCTGTTCAGCAACGTTATCCTTGTGTTATATAGTTCTTTTATTGCAGATGTTTGTGGGCAAGTTTACTCTCCCTTGCGGATGGCGATGTCCTGTCAAGTGTTCCTGATTTCATGCATCTATATATATGCTGGCATAGTTGTTTTGTGTACATTTGTAAGTTGGTGCCTGTTCCTCTAGTGAGGTAGGGGGCTGTTCAGCTGTTTATACCATCCCACTGGTGGTTGTGATGAACTTGTGGGACATCTTCCTTTTACCATGGCTAGAGGGGGGGTCAGGGCTGATGGTGATATGACATGTGACCACTTTTCTGTCAGATCTTGCCAGGGAGGATGATACCATGGGGGTGCTGCAGTGTTTGATTGTGTTGGTTGCTGCCAAGTCCGACATAGGTATCATATCTTGTTGGGGTATCAAGTGGCTGTCCTAAGGATGTAGCATTGTTAAGATGGGGGAATCTCTGTGCATTCCTGTTCTGGCATGGATGGATTTCAAATCCATGGTTGGATAATATAAGTCAGCCAGGATCAGGGTGATGGGTGGAATCCTGATAGAGTTGTAGAGGGCCAGATATGTGGAGTGGGTGTCCTGAGTCAGATGTGTTGACCTGTAGCTACCTATGAATTGAATATGGGTCACAGTTGACTGCACATGCTGTGTCTCATGTGTGTCAGACTGTTTGACCAGCCTGGAGGTGTGTGTCTGTCTAACATATATTTATACTCCACCTCCTTTGTCTTTGCTGCCCACATTTTGGATTCTGGCTGTGTGATAGGATGAGTGATCAGGTAAGAATGTGTTTCTCTCCATGGCTGTGGGCCATGTTTCTGTGAGTACAGACATGCCACCATCTTCCAGAGTTATGACTGCCTGCAAAGTGCATTCTCCTGTTTAGACTCCTAGCCATACCGCTCAACTGTACAGATTTTCACAGAATGTCCAGATTCATCCCTCATACATCTGGTTGGTGTCCCATAAAACTGTGGTTTTCAAGCATATTTATTGCAAATCACTCAGGGTTGAAGTCAGGAAATACTGACAGAGACATTTGAGTTTCAGACTTCATACCCTTCAGACAATCCCTGCTAATATATAAACCCTGTTATTCTATCAACTTCCTAACATTATAAGAGCACTACTTAAAAAGTGTTCCTATATTTGGACCTTTATCCCCCATTATTTATGGCTTTGTCCAGATTTCTTGCTCTATGGGGTTGAGAGGTATGCTCCTAGCATTTGGCGGCATGGCCTTTCATTTGCGTTTTGATGACTGTGTTATGTTGCTAGTATGGACCTCATGACATTTCCTACCAAGGTACTATGGGTGAGGCATGGGCCTTTGCCAGAGGCCGGTAGGCCAGGTGAGGGAGATGTAGGCCATCTGTGGCAAGGCAGCACATTCTGTTGATCATATGTTCCCAGGCTACCAGGCAGTGGATCCCCCTGGGATGACACCAGTAAGTGAGCCAAGTGTTACTGGCAATCACTTTCTGTTTGTATTGAGCCATCACTCTGGGTAACAGCAGGATGCTGCTTGCAGCCAAGGACATACCTGCATGGGACACATATTCAGCAAGCTGAATCATGTCTGTTTTCCTATAGTCCGGAAGGTACATCTGACATCGTTCACACCACCATGGACCAGGCCAGAGTAATACCTGTACCTGTTGTAGGGTGACATGAGTGAATGTGTGATATGGCAGATTATGGCACCTGACAAACAAGTAACCATGGCTTTCTCCTTATCCTCCTTGGTGTGTAGCACATCTGTGTGTCTCACAGTGGAGTCTTCTATGAGTAATATGTTGTGTGTATGGTAAGGCCTTAGTGTTTGCAAGACCCTGGTGTGTGGAGTATGCATGGTCTGTGGTGTGTATGTTTGTGCAGTTCTCATGTGTTTTTGCCTCTGATGTGTCCTTTGTTTGGGATTTTGGTTTGTTGCAGACCTCCACTTATGTGGGTATGTGTTGTGTATTTGCAGGTGATGTTTACTGCCTCCACATACTGCTGGGCACCTATGTTACTGCAAAACGTGTTCTGGTGTGCACATTCTCCATTTGTCTGGCCAGTGGTTCCTCTCCCCCTTATGCATGTCTCTTTTATCCTTCTGTATTCCTGTCACAGGCTTTTCCCACAGTGGCTGCTGTTATGTATTTGTAATTCTGGTGTGAGCATGGTAAATGCCATAGCAACACACACAAGGTTATGGATTTCACACTTCTGAGCATACCTATTTGGCAGGTTGTCCATCTTTGCACCACTACATCTGCTGTGGTCCTCAGACATTTTATGTTACTATGTTATGCAGCTGCATGTTGGCCTAGCTGTCAAACCGTCACTGACTCTGACATCTGGACAGGCCCATATATGACAGTCAGACGAAGGCCCACACATGGGGACAGGGTGTTGATACTGTTCTGCAAAACATTGAATATTTGGGGGCTAGTTTGGTATTTGCTTGCTTTCTGTCATGGGTGTGATGTCTGCTTCTCCACTGCCTGCCATTGATGTTTTGACATGACCTTTTCTTGTTTTGCAAATAGTTGGCAGGCGAATGGAATGTTAGGACAAGCAGAACAGATATACAAGGCATACTTGTGCTCCTTCTGTGACAACCTGCCATTCCAGGGGTATGGCTGTTGACCAGTGACATGTTTTGTCAGTGCTGACACAGAAGGGTGGCAGCCTTTTATGACCTGGCAGTACACAGACATTCAGGTACCTGCTGTGCTACTAGGTACCATACCTCTCAATTTCTGAGGGCCAGATATCTGGACAAAGCCATAAGTAATTGGGGGATAAAGGCCTAAATATAGGGACCATTTTAACTATTGGTTTACAAACCTAGAAAGGTGATACAATAACAGATTTTGTATTAGCATGCATTTTCCTATAGTGTATGATGTCTGAGACACTACAATCTATACATTTTTTCTGACTTCATTGTTTTGTGATTTGCCAATGATTTGCCAGACAACCACTATTATCATGATGAAGAGACCACAAATATAATGTAAATCTCTGCAAAGGTTTGCACAGCTGAGAGGTATGGTATGCACTGTGTAGGTTACTCCGACCTGTGTGCTGTCAATATGTGTAGCCCCCTGTCCATGACCTGTCTAGCTTTCCAGCAAGTAACAGATATTGACATCTGGACAGTGTGCACAACTTGTACCATAGGTGTAGCTGACATGCAAAATAGTTGGCACTGCAGTTCTTGGAACATGGCTCTATCGACCACAGTACTGTACCTAGGCCACAAAGACACATCAGCCAGGAGTAAGTGCTGGCCACATCCTAACAGTATTAACCACACATATACATAGCTCATTGACCCATGCATATTATGGACATGCAACAAGTTATCATGTTGATTGGGACAACACTGGCAATGTGTGCTCTGCTGCTATTTCCCTGCAATCATACATGTAACTGCATTTCTATGGGCATATGGACGTGGGGGAGGGGGCACACACCTGTCAACTGTACACATTTCCACAGACTGTGCTGATATTTGCTTTACATTTTGGTTCTATTTAGCATAGTCTTGTGCCCTGTCTTGGAGATTAGAGACATATCACTAAAGACCACAGGTCAGATTGTAATGGCATATATTTGAGTGTCAGACTTCTTACCCTTCAGAGCTTTACTGTAACTGCAAGACCTGCTGTGCTATCACTGTGTAAATCTGTAGGGGGTTATTTCATCATTGTGGGCCTTTGCCAGACATTTCTTTATGGATTTCTACAGCTGACTTGCTGGGTGAGGCTGAGAGGTGAGTATGGGACCCCACACTGACATCCATGCCTGTGACCTATGACCCCGCAGTTAGTTGTCTCCCACATATACTGCAGGGGGATTTGTCACCTTGGGTACTCCTGCATATTGTGGAGAGGCCAATATTGGGAAGACATTTCCTGGTGTCCCATATAGCTGTCAGTTGCCTGCTGCTATCCCAGTAGGCCACCCGATTCTCTTGCATGCATGCAGCAATACCATAGATATGCTACCAGAATATATTAATCCATTCATTTATTGTGAAGAAGACTGACTTACCTTATGCCTGTGGCAGTTGTGAGAATGGTGCTTGACGGCTAACTATGTCATATGCACACAGTACACTGCCTATACATGGTAAGGTACAAGTAGTGTGATGTGTGTGCCATCCATTTTACTGTGTATGCAAGCCGGAGAGAGGTGTCAGTCCCTGGGTCCCTACAGTGTCAGTGTGTGTGCTATAAAAGGCCTCACTGAAATGGACAACTGGTGCCGTAGTCATGGCCTTAAACTAAATGCCAAAAAATGTATAGTCATCCCTTTTGGAAAAAACAAAGTACCCACAAATTATCACATAGACAGAAACCCACTGAGTACAGAAAAAGTAATCAGAGACCTAGGGACCCAAGTAGACAGTGACCTCTCATTTGACACCCATGTTGCCAAAGTGGTTAGAAAAACATTCTACCTTGCACACCTCATCATGAAGGGTTTCACATCCAGATCCAAGGATGTCATTGTACCCCTATATTCCTCCCTCATCAGACGGATGATTGAGTACAATGTCCCATTTCATATGTACCTCACCCGGCACTTGCAACAGCTGGAGAGACCACAAAAGTACCTCACCAAAAGGATCAAGGGTCTCCAACATATATCTTATTCTGCCAGACTAAAGAAACTTCAGCTCTATTCAGTAGCATACTGCCTGCTCAGAGGTGATCTCTGCCTGACGTACAAGGCCATGTCCAATCAGGATCTGATGGACATGCTCCACCTCAAAAAATCCAAATCCATCAGGACCATGAGAGCTAAAGACTTAAACCTTGGCACAAGTATGAATAGGACATGCTGGAGGGATAGATTCATAACCCAGAGGCTTCCCATGCTTTGGAACAGGATCCCAGTTCGTATTAGGCAGAGCCCCTCACTGACTCTCTTCAAGAGAAATCTTGATGAGTGGATGGGAGATCGTAAGTTTACCCCAGGGGTCACATCTGTGTCACTGCTAGACAGGGGCACAGTAAACTAATTCTATTATATAAGGGGACCTTCACTGTGTCACTACTAGACAGAGGCACAGTATTCTAGATTTATTCTGTACATTTTTGTACCATTTCATGGGGTGGCAAAAGCCACATCACTATGGCTAGGCTTACAAATGCCCCAGGGCAGATAGCCTAGTACTATACTATGAAACTATGAAACTATGAAACTATGTGTTGCCTCTTTGCCAAAGCCAGGGCATACTGGAAATGTCTTCGTCTGCCTACAGGAACTGGCTCAGGGAGTTCCTCCTTCGAGTCCCTCTCTGCCTATGGGGACCTTGGCAATGGTGGGGCGCTGTGTGGGCCTTCCCTGTGCTGTTCCTGCTGCAGCTGTTTCCGTGGGATCATATTGTGTAGCATGGCACATACTATGAACATGTGTGCACATGTGGCTGGAGAGTACTGTAGGGTTCTACCAAATATGTCAAGGCAGCAGAACCATGACTTGAGCATCCCAAACTCATGCTGTATAATGATCCTGGTTTGTGCGTTTGCCTCATTATGGCATTCTTGTGTGGGTGTGTGTGTGTGTGTGTGTGTGTGTGTGTGTGTGTGTGTGTGTGTGTGTGTGGGTGTGTGTGTGTGTGTGCATTTCTGATGGATGTCATCATCCATGGCTCTAGTGCATAGCCAGCATCCCTCACCAGATAGCCATATGGGATGTTCCCCTGGCAAATCTCTGGTACAGCTGTGAGGAATGCCAGATGTGGGAGTTGTGATAGCTTCCAGGGCTGCCAACACACACATTAATAATAATGCCCTGGGCACTGCACATGACCTGGCAGCTGATAGAGTGAAAGCCCTTGTGGTTTAGGTAGACCTTACCCTGTTCACTGGGTGGTGCTTTAATGTGGATATGCATGCAGTCTATGGCACCCAGTACCTCTGGGTAGTCTGCTACATGGTGGAAGAGGCACATATTGCTGGTTTTCTCCTCACGGGTGCTTGGGAAGTAAATGTGCTCACCGGCGTGTGGTAGCATGGCATCCAGGAACTGGTAGAGTACCCTGGATGCAGATGCCTGTAAGACCCCCATGATGTCCCCAGAAGGTCTTTGGAAAGTACCTGTAGCTAGTATTCTTAAGGCTACACATACCTTGGTATCTACTAGGATGGGTTCCCCTCTGTTGGCTCTGTGTCTGAGGTGAGGCCAGCACAGCTTGATGAGTTGCTGAAGTATGTCCCTGTCCACCCTGTAGTGCTCTAATGTCTCCAGATCATGTAGCCCCTGGTAGGTTTCCCTGGGTCTGAACACACTTCTCCTCCTCCTCAGTCTGGGGCAGTTGCCAGCATTATCTTCCTCACCACCCTCAGCCTCTAGTACATATTGATGTATTCAAGTGACAGCAGCCCTTAATGTTTTATCAGTTAAAATTCCCCTGAGTGTGTACACCAATGGGGCAGAGTTTGTGGGGAAAGACAGACTGAAAGGTGTTTGCACAGTTTATACTGTCATGCTTCAGATGCTGCCTGTATGATTGGCTGGCTATAATACATTCCACCTGCCTGCTATATTATTTGTACTTGATTGCTTTTATTCTGCTATTTGCCTTTTTTCCCCTTCCCATTTCTGCCCCTTTTAAGCCCTGAGGTGTGCCGCGCAAACCCAGTGCCCAAATGTAAACAGTTCTGCTACTTCCGTTTTTTTTTTTTTTAGACCTGGTGCACACCACGGAAACCTGTTTAGCTAAAGTAAACACTTTGCAGTAGAAATGGTCTTCCTCTGGTCATGAACACACTCTTCATTTTATGGAATAAGTCAGCACAACCTCAGACACACCCCTTTACTTAGCTGTGTTTAGCTAAGCTCAAATCGGAGCCATGGAGCTCCATTGTGCTTACACCAAGTATGACACCCCCCCTTTTCATGTCAGCTGCTTCTCCTGCTTACACCACTGCCTTATAGCTCCTACATGATTAGGTGCAGACAGAGAATGGTCTCCCATTTAGTGATTCAGTAAAATTTGCTCATTTGCATACCCCACTGCCTTAGTCCCTGTTTACACCACTACACCACAGCCTTCCTCCTTAGCAACCAGTGTTATCTGTTATTGTTTTGATTCTGAATGCCATAGACTATAATGGCAAAATGCAGATTTCACTTAAAATTGTCTTTTCACTTTTTTTTGGCAATATCCCATTTGCACGCCGCTGCGCTATGCTTAAACGGCCAAAATTGGCCCAAAAAAACCTTTGATTTTCATATTTGTGCAACGCATTTCCATGCCAGTGGCCATATTTTTGGCCATTGGCATGCCTAATGATTATAATACATGCTTTACTTTGAGCTGTCATGCCCCCGTTTTTATTTTTGCAGAAATGTACTCGGTTAGTAACTAAATACATTTCTGCACCTCCCACTGTTTTGATACATATGCCTGTCTGTTTACTGAATCACTAATCCACCTCATTTGCATGATTTTCACCAGCAAATGAGGTAATTAGCATTATTCAGTGGTGTCCATGCAAGAATAGTGCTGGCAAGCTTGTGCACGCCCCCAGCTTTGTTTACTGGATTGCTCAGTGGCCATATTCCATGCAGGAGCTGCTGCACTATTCTGGCACAGAAAAAAACATTTATTGAATCCCAGAGAATATCAATACTGGGAATGCTCATTCACAAGAAATGGCTTTCTAAAAAGTTGTTTGTGGTAGATGTTCACTGCTCATTTCAGACAGGTTCAACTTATTGAAATAAAATGGTGTTAGATAGTTCTGTTTTACAAGTAGCCACTCGGCCCCAGTAAAAAAACTGGATAGAAAAGAATGAGGAGTGATTTGAGAAATCTGGTAACCAAATGAGCCTTTATAGTTAGCATATGCAACAAAAGGTTGACGTTGTCCAATATATGGTCACTAATACTACAGCAAAAATGTTTTTTGAACAAAAAATTACAGTCCAGTTAGGACTTGATGAAACTAGATGTACAGAGACAACTGTGCAAAACATAATTTCATCACATAATTGAGAAACAACTGAAAAGTTTATTACAGGGTAGGAATTGTTGGCCAGAGACCAAGTGTAAGTTGACCTTGTTGGTGTACTGTTAATGTAAGATGGAGTACCTGAAGAAGACACTTAAAGCAGTTGAGGAATGTTCAGAAAATGGATATCCTTATACCAATTACTAGACAATTTAGTGTGTAACACCTACTGATTTGTGGACTGATACCAAGAAATGCCAACCATTGCCATTGCTGTGCTGGATAATATCATATAAATGATGACCACTGCCACCTACAAAGTCATGGCAACTCCCAAAATTGCAACCTCAATATTTATGCACAAACATGTGACACTAAAATAGGTGGATAACAAAACCATTTCGAGAAGAAGCACAGTGCAGAAAAGATGATAGTCCAGATGTAGAACATGATGTGAGAACACGTGTTGACCATAAAAAAAATCATAAAAAATAAAGTTAAGCACTTTTGTTCCTAATAACTTGGAACGTCATCAGAATCCATCAGTATGGTTATTGCCATATTGTCCGAGATGGAGTTTTTTAATGTAACAGTTTAAATAGGCAGGAAGTAAATGAATAAACATGGGATACCTTCCAAATTCACTGAGGTGGTAACATAAATTAAAATCCTAGCTAATCTATTACTTATTTTTTCAAGATATGTGTAAGTGTGCAATAAAGTATTTATGAGAGTAAATATCAGACATTTATTATTATTATTATTATTGCAATATACTATATTTAGGTGAAGATTATGTTGGAATTAACCCATGTCTGGTGTGGTTTAGTCACAAGGGTGAAGGTCAAATGATCAAACTTCAAAGGCAGGCAAGGTTAAATCATAGCATAATCCACACCCAAGCAAGACATATGTTAATTATACCATAGCATTAGTTTGTAGTTTGTAGTTTGTATGCTTTAAAATGTTTTCACATTTTAATTTTATTTTGCCGTGTTGTCCTGCAGGGAAGAAGAATAGTGCACTTTGCCTGAGCTACGTTATATAGATAGTTTTGAATTTGTCCTCTAGCCCTCTTCCCAAAGAGACACATGTACACCCACAGACTTAAACTAATCTCTGTTCCAAACTTAGTATATATTAGATAGATTCATGTAGCTGGGACTCCAATGCACAAGTTGGGATTTTATAGGAATTTTAGTAATTCATAAGCATATTAAGGTAATGCAGTTACATGACTGTTGATCATGAGGCAAGCCCTGAGATTCAATAAAGCTTACACGGAGTGTAAGAATAGTGCAGCCACTCCTGCATGGAATATGGCCGCTGAGCGATCCAGTAAACAAGCCTGGGGACGTGCATGAGTCTAGCAGCACTATTCTTACATGGACACCACTGAATAATGCTAATGACCTCATTTTCTGGTGAAAACCATGCAAATGAGGTGAATTAGTGATTCAGTAAGCAGGCAGGCATCTGTGCAAGAACAGTGCGTGGTGCAAAAATGTATTTGACTACTAGCCGAATACATTTCTCTAAAAATCAAAATGGAGGCATGACAGCTAAAGTAAAGTATGTATTATACTCCTTAGGCATACCAATGACCAAATATATGGCCATTGGCATGGAAAAATGTTGCAAAATTATAAAAATCCAAGTTTATTTATTTATTTTTGGCTTATTTCAGTCATTTAAAGAGAGTGTAAAAGATGCAGCCTCCAGAACACTTTATATTTTTTTTCGACCGATGTATACTTTAAGAGGAGTATAGTGCATCTGTGTCTCTCTTTCTGCACCTTTTCCAGTAGTTTTGTTCTAATTTTGCTGTTTTAGCTGCAGGAGCATCCCGTGCTCAGTCTGGCTATGTAGTAATGCCCTTCATGTGACGTCAGTATACACACACCCTCCCTACCCTCATCTCTTTAAATCTACCGCTTCCTGACCTTTCCCAGGATTATTTTCCTTCCCTTGGGAAAACAAACCCAACCCTGCATTAGTTCTGATTTTTTTCTAACAAAGCGCTGTCAGAGCCAATAACTTCCTCAGTAAGTTCAAAGCTTTTCAATGTGCCGATCCTTTATTAAAACTGTTTTCATGTAATCCAATAGGCATAGAAGTGCTGCCAGTCATCAGTCTTCCTTACTGTAATGCATCGATGTACAGATAATTGCTTGCTCTATACTTCAGCAGCTTTAGTGTAAAGCATTTTTGCTGACAGCTGACTCATGTACAGTTCTGCAATGCTGCCGATTGGCAGTCTTGCTTACTGTAAAGCTTGTACAACCGAGTCATGTACAGTTTGGTGTTTGGTCTGCACTTCTGCATCCTTAGTGTGAAGCATTTCTGGTGAAAATTAATTGCTGTACAGTTCTGCATGCACACTTCACTGTAGCTGTGAATTGCTACATTGTAGCTGTTCGATGAACCTATATTTTTTTCCTGAAACCGGACAGCTGAGACTGAACCACTAAGTGCAGGCAGGTATATACTGATGGTTTGCCATGTTCCTTAGTGTAATTTTACTTTGCCGTAATCATACAAAAGATATGTCCTCAGCTGACTGGCTGCTAAAGGGGAAAACAAGTACAGCACCATTGAGTGAGTTTCTGGCTATCTGGCTGGCTACATGGCTGCTAAGGGCTGAATAGCTCTTTTATGTGCCGATCTCATAGTCTAACCACCTTCATGCAATACAGTTGCATATGGGAATGCTGCTGATCTTCGGTCTTGCTTACTTAAAGTATTTCACTGACTACTAAAGATAAAAAATATACATACATCACTATGGAGTGATTCTGCCTGTAGGGCTAGCTACACACTTGCTAAGGGCTGGATGGCACTTTTATGTACAAAGCAATACTGACTGAATTGCTACTGATCGCCTGTCTCTCGTACTGTACTGCATGCATGTACACTTTGTGTTTGCTCTGCACTGTAACAGCTGTTTCCTCAATCGCAGCTGAAGAGCAGGCATTAAGAGAGTTGCTGCTATTTATTTAATACCATGATGGGACACAGACCCCATTTCTAACTCAAAGTACAATTTCATTCATAAAATTAGTATTGTTTCAAACATTGCAATCGTTGTAATCTTTGCAGTCAGCCAGAAGTGCTTTTTGCAGTACCTGCAAAATCTGCCCAGTACAGACTCCTGCAATTTTTATGGAGTTACATACATTAGTAACATATCATTGCTTCTGCTACTATTTGAACTATCTGGGTGTCTTTCTTTCACATTTCTCATTTCTACCTGCAAGTCTTGATATCTTATGGCTTTGTGTCTCTTTGTATGCAGGACACTGTAGTCAGTGGTTTATAGCGATTTCAATAATCAATGCTGCTTTGTCTCTTTTTCATGGACCACTAATATCTGGTTTTCTCTCATTTATCTTTTGAACTGTTGGTAATGGGTGACCTTGGATGTTGTAGACTTGATAATTTTCTATGATACTTTGTGGCTCATGTTTCCAGTGTTTTTCAGCTACTTTCAATGTCAT
>NC_056751.1:158875121-158913445 GCF_019279795.1 Protopterus annectens
AAAAACCTCAGATTTCTGTCAGGCTTCTCTTATTTTCAGTTCTGTTCCTCGCTCTTTGAGCTTTCTACTGCCCCTAGGATGTTTACAAAATGCCTGGCTCTAGTCATACCTTACTGCAGGCAAAGGGGATCCATTCATTCCCTTACTTAGATGACCTAATTCAGGCAGGAGACAAAACTCTCTTCTCAGCCACTCCCAGGACCTTCTGGTACTTGTCTCTAGAGTTCATGATAAACTTCAGCAGACCCAACCAAAAGTACGCAGGGAAGACAAAGTGCACAGATCAAACCATTGTAATATCGAGTCCAAACAAATATCCAGCACAAAGGAAAGATGAAAAAAAATATTAGAAATTTAATGTGGCAAATCCCATGAATACAATAAAAGCAAACCGATTTTGTCTAAAAAGTTATAGCTTTCTTCAGTGCAACAAAAAAAAAATTTCATTGAGGCAGACCCTTACAGCTTCTTGTATACATCTCACTTGATTGAAATAGTCCAATTTAATTCAAACCAGAACTAATTTAACTAATTCAAGCCTGGTTTAAATAAAGCACCTAACCTAATAATCCATGCAGATTTTTTTTTTTTATTTAGTAAATTGCGCCATGAAGCTTTGCATAACTTATTCATATGAATTTTATCTATTATGGTAAAGGTAAATTTAGCGGTGTTATGTTTGTAAAGGGCATTAGAAACCCTTTTGTTTTTAATTTCACTTAAATCTTCACTGATTCTTTGTCTGAAAGGTCTGGATGTTTGTCCAAAATAAAATGAACAGACACAAGTGGCCAAATAAACAATCCAATCACTGCTGCAATTTCCAAAACATCTTATTTCATACATTGTGGATGTTACAGCTACTAAATTCCTTGGTATGAAATACATGTGTGCAAGCACTACGATGACCACAAGAAACGCATCCTGATAGTATATCTCCAAATAGGGTTCTTTGTTAGCTCCATTGTTTATAATGAGTTAAATAAGAGTTTATAGTTCCACCTCTACGATATGAAAATAGACATCTGGGGTTCAGCAGTTCACTCAGTTTTGTCATGGGCTAACAAAATATCCCAATGGTGGTTTATAATGCTTTTAAATCTGTTGGTATTGGTCGTAAAAGTAGTGACTAGTCTAACTGATTGTGAAATATGATTGTCAGTCCGAATAGTTCTATCCTTATATTGTAACAATTGGCACCTGTCTATTCAGTCAACCTGATGTAATGTCCGAATAGTAGGATCCTGATATCCTCTGGTAAGTAGCCTGTTAGTTAAATCATTCTGGCAGGCTTTGAGTTTGTTCGGAGGAACAAATATGTTTAATACGTAGATATTGAGACTTGGGAATATTGTTGATGATGTGGTGAGGATGATAGCTGGAAGCATGTAACGAGGTGTTATATTCTGGAAATTTTCTGTATACTTGTGATTTCAGTGTATGGTCCTCCTGTTTGGTTATGATAACATCCAAAAATGTTATTTGTTGATATTCAATGTGCAGTGTAAACTGAATACCCCACTTGTCATTAAGGTATTGTATCAATTCATGCACATATTGCTGATCCCCCCCCCCCCCCACCACACTATCCAACAATCATGCAAATATCAAGCTGGTCTAAAAATATACTGTGATTGTCATCATATATTAACTGTTCCTCCAAAAAAAAACCATTAACAGGTCGGCATAAATGTGAGCAAAAGATGCTCCCATAGCCGTTCCATGAACCTGCCAGTATGATTTCCCATGAAAGTAAAATAATTTTTTGACACTTGTTCAGTTAAACATACAAGGAGTGTGTTGAACCCAGGAGTGTATAGTTGTGATTTGTCAAGCCAGAATTGAAAAGCCTCTAGGCCTGCCCAGTGTGGTATACTAGTGTACAGGGAGGTTACATCTAGTGTACGTAGATACCAAACTGATTCCAGTTGTGTCCTGAATAATAAGAAATTGTGTAGTGTCCTTCAACCTGGACCTAAGCATAGATAAGAGGTTGCAATTGTTCTGTAAGGAAGGCAGATAAAGGTTCAGTTAATGATCCCCTGCCAGATGCAGTTGGCAGTCTTGGAGGGTTAGTGGGATGTTTATGTATCTTTGGTAGTAGATATAAAAACTGAGGCACGGGATCTGAAACCTTCAGTTGCCTACAAATTTTCTGACTAAATATGCCTTTCTATGTTGCTAGGTCTAGGAAGGAATCAATTTCTTTTGTGAAGTTTCGGAGTTGGATCAGCTACCATGTATATATAGAATCTAGGATCAGACAGTTGTTTTTCAGCCTCCACCTGGTACATATTCCAATCCATAACCACAATGCCACCTCCCTTGTCTGTCGACAAAATAACCAGGTCATGATTATTACTTAAGGTCCTGTAATGCTGCTGCTTCTGCTTTAGACAAATTATATCTAACAGGCTGGTGTTCCTGAGAAAAATGATGTTCTTTTAACACACACTCCCTGAAAACTGCAACATGCTTGTCCATGGGGGGGGGCTCAAAATTAGATTTTCCAAAATGGAAACCAGTAGATCCTTGAGTATTTTGTGTATCTGAAAAAAATATTTTCAAATTAAGTAGTCTACAAAAAAAGTACCACAAAATTGAGACACTTATTCAGTAGTTTAATTTGTACATCCGACAACTGGTGTGATGAGATGTTATGTACATTATTCACTAAGAGACTATCTTCTCCAACAGTTGTTGAATACTGTGTTTTTTTTGTTTCCTACCCCCCCCCCCTACATTTTTTTTACCTAAATTGTCTACATGAGGTTTCCTTTTAACCACCGGAGATTCTTTGGTAGAAAGTGAGTCTAGATCAGTGGCAGAGGAAGAATCCTCCTCAGAAGTGCCACTATAAGTCTGTGTTGATTTTCTAAGTATTGATCCGGGTCTTTTCTTTCGATTGGTTGTTTTGAAACCAGAATCTGAAAATTACACACTTTGAGTAACAACGGGTTTCCCCTTTTTATAATCTGTAATGTGTCTCTGGAATTTTTGGGTTTTCTTCTTAACTAGCTGTTCTTCCAGTATAGATGGATCTTTAGCCAGATTACTTAACTATCCACTGAAAAAGGTTTCTGTCTCATCAAATTTGGCCTGTTCACAACTAATAGTAACCTTCCCTATGCATTTTATCAGTCATCCTTTCATAATATGCAATTAGGATGTCTACAAAAAGCATGGTTGTGCTAACGCCCAATCCTGAGAAAGTTGGTCATCTATCTGTCCCACCAGGGGTTGAATCCTGACTCGTAAACCTCGTGGTGTGATGTCCTTAAGCTTACAAGTTTTAAAGAATTTTAGGTGCCAAATATTGGCCCTAAATTTTTAGTCAACTTTTGAAATAATAGACCCCAAAGATGTTGTGGGTCATCCTTATTTGCAACCGTATTGGTGAATGGTTTAAAACCAAAAATTTCTAAATTGTCTCTGGCTGATAAACCTTGTAATAGCTTAGTGAGGTCTATGATATCAAATATATAATTGTTTTTCCACCATTAATTATAAATCCAAATATTGAAGTATATCTAACCCAAAAATGAATGACTATTCAGCCATGGAAAAGAACAAAACCAATCAAATTAGACTTAATAGCAATCAGAACATGATCCAAAACTGATATGTAAACCTCTATTAGGAGTTTAGATGTGGTCCCAATAATTCTGTTATCTAAAGAAATTCCAAATATGTTAAACACCATTAAATATTGATGCGTCTCAGACCCAAAATATAAAGCATTAGCCACTATAAAAATTGGTAAAGGCCGATCTACATCTCTGCCACTCACTATAGTGCTTTTATGCACTAACAGTCAACAACAAACAGTTCTACCTAATATGGTTCACAATAAAGTTCTTTTAATAAGAACATATACTGGTGGATAAAAGGTGACCGACTTCGCCTCCAACACCTTCATAACGCAACAAAATCATTATGCTTGACCAGGCATTGCTAGTAATATGTTGAACCAATGCACATAGACATATGATTTAACTTTGTCCTTCTAGGACTAAAAATAGTTTAAATCTTGGGTCTGTAAAAGGCATCCAAAGAATGAGCAGACCCCATTAAAGGTTCTGAAAACAGAGGTAATTGAGGCCAACAAACCACGTAACCCAAAATTATAGAACTGTAATGTCCCAGTACACTATAAAGATCATGTAAAGCGCATATTCTTAACTTAAATCCAGTGTATGATGGAGTTAAATGACTTGGATGCAAGTTAGTTCGTATCCCAATATGTCCCAATACATCTATATATTTATTAGGACCTCAAAGCCATAAAGCAACAGCCGGTAATAAACATCCGCGTTGAAAAAGCAGTGTTATAATCTAAAGAAATTCACATATAGACAGTAGACTGCCCACACTATTCATACATATATCCTAGGTGAATACCGTAAATGTTTGTAAATCGTCCTAGTGTAACAGACAACCAGAATACATCTAAACATAGTAAACCTAGAATTGTAATAGTCACAGTAATAAATGTTTAAAAAATTACATCAAAAGAAGTTCAAAATATGATGTATAAACAGTCCTGATGCCCCGGTTCTTCAGTAAAGATGTCCAGTTATTAAAAAAAAGTAATGTGGCATGACATCATCCCATATATCCAAATCTCTATATTGAACCACGAATAGGTCCAATCAATAAAGAAAAGTCACGACCTTCCGATTCAACAAGCAGTGATGAGAAACCAGTTATACAAAAGTTGTATGTTTCATTTGTAATGTCTCAGTTGAAAAATAAAGATGGTGTCCCCACAGAAAGCCAAAAACCCAAAGATTTCCACTTGATCCGTTAAAGATTTGTAACAACGTCCCAACAGTCAGTAATCTCACATTATTAAAGACATAAGCAAAATTAGCCCCACTTTTGAGCGCCAAATTTGTATACCAAAACGTATCAAACTATATCGATAGTTGTAATGCCAGAACGCCAAATAATAAGGCGCTAAATATGCTTAATAAACAAGCCGATTCAGTAGATTATAAACACCAAAATATGAATAACAAAAACCACCAAAACGAAAAAGTTGTAATACCACGTCCGAAAAACCAATGACTTCAAATCCAGATAAGTATACTTTTAATTCCACAGCAAATAACTAGTGGAAAAACACAATATAGCAGCAATGATTTTGAATAATCCAAGAAAAGCGTTGTTCTCCTAGCGCCTCGGCCAATACAGCCTTTACAGAGTAAACTGTCTACACACAACAAACCAATTTATAACTTTCTTCAAACACATTCAATCAATTAATTAATTAAATCTTAAAGCAGCATTAACATTGTTTAAAATGACGTAACATTTTTGTGTGATTTTTGTTTGACATGGCCAGTGACTCTTTTCTGACTTTACCACTCGTTTTTCGTGAAGCGGGTTTAGAACTTTCACAGAATTAATGAATCTGTTATTCCTTCTGGGTCAAGAACTGTGATTGGTAATCGAGAAGAAATGCGTCGTCTACATAATGCTGGTTCAAATGAACAGCTTTCTAATAGGCAAGTTAATTTTCCCAAAAAATGGGAAGAATCAAGGTTACGTGTTGCCGCTAATCCCTTTGCAGCTGTAGGTAAGCGTACAGAATTATCTACTTATCCTGCAGCACATGAACTGTGTAATCAATTAGAAAAGTTGCTGTTTACAGAGACTGCTACTTTTTATAATTTGAACAGTCTACAAAGGTACCAAGAACTACAAATAACGCCTAGGGGGCTTAGAACTGTTAAAAATCCTTCGGCTCCGTTTGAATTATCTTGAGGAACAAGAACAAAAATTCCATGACAGATGGATTGCTGCGGCCCATCGATGTAGCATGGAATGGGTTGCCATTCTTAGACAGAGATAATTACAAAAGAAATAAAATATTAGAGGAGACTAAAAAGGTGTGTGAGGAAGTGGCTAAGGTTTCTTCTGATTCGACACTATAAACTTTTTTGGTGAACATCAATGACGGTCTTTCTTCCTATGAAAAAGATTTAATACAAAGGAAGAAAAATAAATTGCAGAGAGACTTGCGTGATTATGAAAAAAAGAAAGCTTTTATTTTGTCATCTAATTTACCAGCGAAACAGCGGAGAGTGAGCTTTCAGAAGCAAGGGAATCAAGGCCATCATAATAACTGTAGTTTTTATTCTGCTGAAAGTGGAGCTTCTATGGAAGAAGAAGGTGTCAATAGTGATTATCCAGCTTTGCCAAGGCCTGTTAACATGGAATTTTTTCATTCCAACTTTCGTGAACAAGGTAATGCGGAAAACAACACTAGAAAGAGAGGATGGCAGGGACATGGCAATTTCAGGGACCAGGGCCATGGCCCGTATAAACAAAGCAGATGGACTAATTGATCAGGTATTACATCAAGTACCGACTTTATGGGCAGAACATGATTTATCTAATTCCTATGTAATTAATTTGTCTAATTATGAATTTGATAATGATGAAATGGGTGTTTTACAAAAAGGGCTTAAATTTATTCCTACTGTTTTTCCTAGAATGCATGAAATTAAGGCTGAACTTTTAAACTGATCCGGAAAATGCATTTGAAAGAATATTTTTATAATGAATTGTGTATAAGGTCTTCAGATGAAATGTATGATTCTGTCAGTGATGAAAGTTTTTATTCATGTGAATCCGATATAGAGAGTAATGCATATACTTTATTTGATATTAGTAAGATTTCTAAGAGTACATTTATGCCACCATTTAAAAATGTGAATATTCAAAAATTTTATAATGCTATGAATTTAATGATTGAAAAAGAATTACATTAATTTTTTGGCATGGAAAAGTATTATAATTTAACTAAAAATGAATGGTTTAAATTAAAAGAGCTTGGGAAGAATGACAACATTGTTTTCAAACCCTCAGATAAAGGGGGTAAGTTAGTTGTCATGAATTCTTCTATGTATCATGAGATGTGTATGTTACATTTGAATAACACGGAAGTGTACATGAAAGTTAATCATGATTTTTTTGTATAAAGCTCAACAAGAGTATCGTAAATTAATTGATAAAGGGGTTGGGTTACATATTAGCTGCTGAAGCATATAAGAAATTAAAGGAAAATATTATTGCAAAATTCTTTTGCTTACCAAAAATTCATAAGAATTTACAACATCCTCCAGGACGCCCTATTGTGTCTACTATAGGATATTTTACACACAATTTGGGATGTCTTGTACATGAAATATTGCTTAAGGAAGTTTTTAAGCTTCCTTCATATATTAAAGATTCATTTGATTTTTTGGATAAAATAAAAAACATTAGATGGTTGGAAGATATGTATTTTATAGTTGTTGCTGTAACTAGTTTATATACTAATATTAAACATATATATGGATTGGAAGCAATACAATTCTTTCTAGGGGACAGCCCAAGAACACATATTATTGAATTAGTTCATTTTTGTTTAAACAGTAATATTTTTTATAGAAGAAGGAATGACTGGTGTTGGGGCTGATTATTTTTAAATAGAGTAGCAAGATTTAACCGTCACGAACGCTTCTTATATATATGTAGGTAACGCTGTACCCTTTGGAATCCGTTATAAGTAGATACAAAGTCCTGCAAACTGTAACAACAGAGTGCTGTAATGCATAAAACTGCAACAGTACCTTTTATGTTATATAGTCGCACGCCAAGGCTGTATTCACTTCTCCAATATGGTGTGCCAATGTCAAACCAAGTCGCCTAAACAGTTTTCACTTCTCCAGGCGTCCCCTAAATTCGTAGTACGTTTATTACAACACGAAGAATCTGATTTTGGACTGTTTTTCATCGTTTATTATCATTTGGATACGTTGTTCATTGGGGACGCCTGGAGAAGTGAATACTGTTTGGGCGACTTGGTTTGACATTGGCACACCATATTGGAGAAGTGAATACAGCCTTGGCGTGCGACTATATAACATAAAAGGTACTGTTGCAGTTTTATGCATTACAGCACTCTGTTACAGTTTGCAGGACTTTGTATCTACTTATAACTGATTCCAAAGGGTACAGCGTTACCTACATGTATATAAGAAGCGTTCGTGACTGTTAAATCTTGCAACTATAAAAATAATCAGCCCCAACACCAGTCATTCTTTCTTCTATTGATTATTTCGTTGGCCCATATAGACTGTGTTTGTGGAGCGGTGGTGATTGTTTGTTTATACAGTAATATTTTTTAATTTGATGGAAGTCTCTATCAACAACAGGGTATGGCAATGGGGGGCAGCTTTTGCCCCCATGTATGCCAATTTGTTTATGGGTTGTATGGGAAATACCCATATATATAGAGATTCATTTTTCAAAGATATGTTAAATATTATTTTAGATTTATAGACTATCTTATTTTTATTTGTTATATAAAGGTAAAGAAAAAGTTGATCAATTTTTGAGTTTTTTGAATAATCAGTTTGGAATTAGATATGATCAGGCTCAGGTTGGTGTTAAAGTTGTTTTTCTTGATATGACTTTAGAAGGGCTTAGTGGTGAAAAAATTAAGACTAGTATTTATAGAAAATTTAATCAACAAAATTTAATGTTACAGGGTACTAGTTGTCATCCTCCTAGTACCTTGAAATGCTATTCCATATGGAGAATTATTAAGAATCAAAAGGTTATGTAATGATGAAAATGAAGCTGTAAAAGAAGTGATGAGAACTATGAATGTTTTTTTAACAGAGGTTATGATAAATATAGTGGAAAATTACTTGAAAATTTATAAATTATATTTATAGAGAAGGTAATAATATAAGAAAAGTTAGAGGTAATAATCAAATGATGGAGAATGACTGTATATTTTTTGTTACTAGGTATACAGTTTTTTCAAAGAAGTTTAATAAATTATTAAAATAATATTGGAAAATAATTACTAAGCAAGTGTCTAGTTCATCAGTAATGACACTCAGGTTCTCCTTTCAACGGGGACGTAATATTCAGGACTTTTTAGTTCATAGTAAATTTAAGAGACCTACAAAATTTATAATTAATAGTATAAGAAGTTTAGGTACTAGTGCTTGTGGCAAATGCTCCATATGTCCATATATAGTGCCCACGTTCCATTTAATTAATGGAAAGAAATTTCAAACGCAAAATGTTTTTACTTGCACTACCAAGGGCATTATTTATGCAATAAAATGTTCTTGTAATTATTTTTATATAGGTGAAAGTAAGAGAAGTTTAAGTGAAAGAATCAAAGAGCACGTTAGGGATATAAAAAATAAAAATTTAGTTAGTCCTGTGGCAGAACATTTTAATTCAATACACAATGGGGTAATTGATAGTTTAGCAGTTACTATTTTGGAACATGTATTTGTATATTTTTTTAGTGATGAATTTTTGAAATATTTACTAAGAGTCTATTTTTATAATGAAGTATAATACTTTGCAGCCCTTTGGGCTTAATATGGAATGTCATTGGCAAAGTTTTATTTAATTTTTGTTATGTCATTTTAAACAATGTTAATGTTGCTTTAAGATTTTAATTAATTGATTGAATGTGTTTGAAGAAAGTTATAAATTGGTTTGTTCTGTGTAGACAGTTTACTCTGTAAAGGCTGTATTGGCCGAGGCGCTAGGAGAACGCTTTTCTTGGATTATTCAAAATTATTGCTGCTATTTTCATTGTGTTTTTCCACTAGTTATTTGCTGTGGAATTAAAAGTATATTTATCTGGATTTGAAGTCATTGGTTTTTGGACGTGGCATTACAACCAAAATATGAATGCCCAAAAGTCATTGGTCTCACCTTACCATACTTGTTCGTATGAATTCTGTTTAAGGCCCCAAGTCCATACAATAGACCGTTTCAAAACTAACAGTGTATGTAGAAGGCAGGACTCTACGCCAAACACTCCTGAAAGGCGAGACCCAACAATATGTAGTGAACATGAAACGTTAGGTTACATGGCAGCTACCATTCCCGTGTTGCCCCTAGTAAGGCTGTACATGAGGAAACTTCAATGGTACCTCCAGTCAGTGTGGACTCGGCACTCCCACCCTCTAGAGATCAGGATCCCCTTGCTCCCCTGCTTATATCAGGAACCAAGATGGTGGGTGGCTCAGGTAGCCCAGAACCCAGGACTCCCCCTGCAAACACCCTCTCCCTCCCAAACCATGCACACACCTGCTCAGATCCGGGCTGGGGAGCAGCTCTGGTGAAAAAAGAAAAGTACAAGGTTTGTGGACAGACAGACACACAAGATCACATAAACTTCAGAGAAATGAGCCATCCTTGCTCTACAGGCCTTCCGATCCTACCTAGAGCAGGGCCCTCTAAAGATATTCACAGACACCACCACAGTTCTGTGGTATCTCAAGCAGCGAGGGACCAAGTCCTACCTTTTATGCAGACTAGCTCTAGAGGAATGGGAACTGGCTACCTCTCAGGGGATCACCCTTCAGGCAGCCTACATTCCATCTCTGGAACTCCCAGGCAGATTACCTAAGCAAAATAATTTCAAACCACCACGAATGGATGCTGTTAAGAGATATTTTCCTGAAGTATGGCCCACTGGTGGGGCATTACACAAATAGACCTGTTCGCCGTCTCCATAAACAGGCAACTTCCTGGCTACTGCACCAAGACACCAGACCTCAGGGCATTGGCAACAGATACCTTCTCAATAACCTGGAAGGGGAAATTCCTGTATGCATTTCCCCCTTCCCATTGATACAAAGGGTTCAGCAGGACTCTCTCAAAATCTTGCTGGTGACTCCCATACTGGCCAAGACAGCACTTGTTTCCCCTTCTTCACCTGTCCAAGGGCAGTCACCACAAGTTACCCCCTCAGTGGACCTGGTCACAAAGCACACGGGAACTCTGATAAAACCACAGTGGCATTCCATGCACCTCACCCTGTGTCTGATAAGTGTCTGAAGGGGATCAGAATCCTATATGAGGATGTGCTCGCTGTCCTGCAGGAGACCAGGAAAGGAAATCCTATCTGTTGTCACAAAAGTTAGTTTGACCCGCTGGAAAGTGATAATGCCTCTCTCTTGTCATACCGGTTTGAACTCGTGCAGACAGGTTTGCCTTACTCATCTGTTAAGGCGCACTTGTCTGCTATCTCTGCCTGCCTTCCCCTGGATCCACCCCCTTGCATCCAGACTCCCCTCCAAACTTTTCCTCAGAGGTGCATTACAGTTGAGACCACCCAGGAAACAGTCTCCCCCCTCCCTGGGACCTTAATTATGTTCTAGAAAACCTCACTCTAGTCCCTTTTGAGCCAACAGACAAGGCCCTTTTAAAACTTTGCACGTGGAAAACTGAATTGGTGTTAGCTCTGACATCTGCCAGAAGGGTTTCGGAATTGCAAGCTCTTATGGCTACACCATCTTTCCTAATCTTCCACCTGGACAGTGTGACCCTCAGGAGTCCTTCATTCCCAAGTAGTGAATGACCTATCCTTGAACTAGGCCATCCACCTGCTCACCTTCTTCCCAAACCCACAGGGGGATAGTGAGTGTGCTGCATTCCCTAGATGTTTACAGACAACTTAGCTTTTATTTGCATAAAACCAAACCCTTTAGGAAGTCAGACCAGCTGTCTGCCTCCTTCCACCCCAGGGCCTTGGGGAAAGCTGTGAGCAAACGGACCATTTTGGCCTGGATCTCCTGGGCCATTTCCTTCTGCTGCGTACGCAATGTTAAGACCTTGCAGGGCAATGTCAAGGCCCACTCCACCAGAGCAATGGCCTCTTCTGGAGCCTTCTTTAAAGGACTAGACACCAACTCCATACTTGAGGCAGCCACTTGGTCCTCAGTACACACTTTCAACAAGCAGTACAAACTCTACCATATCCCCAGAGCCAGGGCGGGGTTTGCCAGGGCTATCCTTCACTGATTCCTGAAAACTTTATCTAGGCCTTTTCCCAATCCTCCGTGAGCTTTGGCACTCACCCACAAGTAGAATACTGCAACATTGGAATAGAAGGACATAGGAAAGTTGTGTAAAATCTTGCCATAACCATAGATGTCCTTCTGTTGCAGTATTCTTGTGTTTACCCTACTTCCTCTCCAGTTCATCCGGCCAGGTTTCCAAAGATTTTCAGTCCCTCTTGGTGTGGGCATCTGACGTGGCTGCATAAACGTGGGCCATAAAAGTGACGTCTGCACACACCAGCCCTCGGAACATAGTAAAAGCCCCAGTCGGAGCCAGTTCTGTAAGGGCATAGCCTGTCCAGTATTGCCCAGGAGAGCAAGTGCAGTCATACAAGAGGGGAAGGTGGGAGGGAAGGAATGCTGCAACATGGAAGAGGATATCTGTGGTTATGGTAAGATTTTACACAACTTTCCTACGTTTGAATTTTACACTGCCTTTTTCAGTTCCCACCCACCATTCCCCTTATTTTATATGTAGTTCAGTGGTATCCATCTCTGTTTGGCTGTTTTTTTTTTTTTGTTTTGTTTGCGAATTGGTTGGTTTCATGCCGTTCTTGCTTCTAGTTCTCAATTCTTCCTACTTGGCACTAAAAACCTCAACAGCTGATTTTCCAGTGACTGGGGTTAGGCTTCCCCTGATGGATGGGGCTTAGCCGATCAGCTGTCGCAAGGAGATGAAGGAAGGAATTCTGAGAACTTGCAAGCTGCCAGTGTGGGCTTTTGCAGACAGAGAGCCTATGTCTTGAGAGAGAGATGGTGAAATTTGAGCATCTTTTGTCACAGGTAAGTAGAACTTGCGCAACTGTACTGTATAGCGGTATTCTTTTTTTTTTTTTTTTTTTTTTTTTTTTTAAACAAGTTTATTGTTTTTAACATACAAAATAAATATAACAATTTTATACAAGCAATTAAAATAGAAATAGTTATAACATTCAATAAAATAACCGAAGTATTTACAAAGACATCCACTACAAATCAAATCAATTGATTAAACTATAATGTCATGCTATTGAAACTAAGATTTTTTTTAACAGGTTTTGTAAAGTATCCCATATAATATAATAAGATGTTTTTCTAGTAGTTCTTGATTTTATTGTCATCAATTCCATATGACATACTTCAGTCATAACATTTTTAAATTCATTAAATGAAGGAGGGGTATCTGAAATCCAATTTCTGGTTATTTTTCTAGCCACTGCTAGAATAGACCATAATAAGGGAAGTTTAGCTTTTTTAACACTTTTAGGAACAGGTGTGTTAAATAAATAAGTGATTTAGAAACAATGAAATTAACTGTGAAAAGGGCCTGCAAAAATCATTGATCAACTTCCAATATTCCTTCAATTTTATACAGTCATAAAACTTATGTGCCCAATCAGCATTTATTTCTACATTACATCTTTTACATAAGTTGTCTTTATTTTATTCCTCATTAAAGGTGTATAGAAGGATCTATGTAAAAATTTCCAAGTAAAAAGTCTCCAATTAATGGAAGAAGTAGTTTTATAAGCAGATTCCAATATATATTGTTTATCTTGTTGTTTTGGTGATTCACCATTAATGGAAATGAAATAATTCCAATAGGTATCTGAACTGTAATGAGTTTCTTCTCTGATAAAGGTAAACTCTCATACATACATAAAATTATCAGAAACTCTGTGTTGTAAATTTAATATCAAGTAATCAATCAGTATTGGAACAGATTCTTTAACTGTTAAAGACATTAAATCAATTTTATTAATAAGATGTTGTCTAAAAGTCTGAATTTCTAACCAACATGTTTCTCTCAAATCAAATTCTTGCTTTAAGAAGTCTAAATTTTTTACTTTATTATCGGACAGCAACTGATACCAATACTTTAGATCATTCTCTGTGACTAAGAGTTCTTTCAGAGGTGGTTGACAAAAGCATACCTTGTGTATACATTATAGGGAGTAGAATAAAATTCCATTCCTTATACTTAGGATGCATGAATATAAAATTATGATAACTGATAATAATGTTTAATGGGTAACTAACTATATATTTTGGTGTAATGGATGAAGTACAAAATTCTTTTAGTAACCATAACATGGGGTTATTTACAATAATATTTTTATGTATTAAAGAGATTTTCATGAAGTGAATGCTAATTAGTTCCCAGTAATCTTTCCATCTTGCAACATATGACTGATCTATTAATAAAGTAATCTCTTTTATAATAGAAGAGATAGTATATAAATTAAAGTCTGGAAATGAAATGCCCCCTTGAGACCGGCTATTAGTATGTTTCTTTAATGCAATCCTAGGTCTATTAGGTGCCCATAAGAAATTTAACATTAATGAGTTCAATTTCTTAATAATTATTTTTGTAGGTGGGAGTATTATTGATTGTATTAAGTATAATATCTTGGGGAATACTATCATTTTAATAATTGTGAGTCTCTCTTCCATGGTAAAAAACATATTGTTCCAGCTATTAAAAAGATTTTGTATATTAAGAAGACAGGTACTATAATTATTATGTATAATAGATTTGATATCTTTAGTTAATATTATACCTAAGTAAGTTATCTGACCTGAGTTGGGTATATATTTGTTAAAATCATTAATGAGGACATTTTTTCGTGTGTATATTGGTAATATTTTAGTTTTTTCTTCATTGAATATTAAACCAGAGATATTTTTAAAATCCATCATTTTATCAAATAAGGACTGCATAGAAGAGTTAGATCCTGCTGATGTAATTAGAACATCGTCTGCAAAAAGTTGAATTTTAGATATTGTATTTTCATCTATATCAAATCCTTCTATATCAGTACTGTTTCTGATCAAATTAGCCCAAGGCTCCATTATTAAAGTAAATAATAGTGGAGAGAGTGGACACCCTTGTTTTGTACCTTTTAAAATGGGTATTTTTGTGAGACATTTCCTATCTTAATGTAAGCCAATGCTCCTTTATATAGATGTTCAATTAGATTTCAAATGCATCTGAGAAGTTTGTGCACTTCAGTAAGATAAACAAGTAGTCCCAACTTACTGAATCAAATGCTGAACTTATATCGAGACTAATAAGTGTTAAATCTTTCTTTTTCCTATTTGCAAAATCAATTAACGTTTAAAGTTCTCCTTATATTATCAAAAGTATTTCTATTTACAATAAAGCCTGTCTGGTCTATATCTATAATGCTTTGGATGATTGTCTTTAATCTATCAGCAAAAATACTCATAAACATTTTATAGTCAACATTAAATAATGAAATAGGTCTATATGAAGTGCATCTGGTTGGGTCTTTATTGGGTTTTAAAACTGGTGAAATAAATGTGTATTGTCAAGATGGGGGAGTTGTTAACTCATTTTGGGCCAAAATAAAAACCTTATGTATTAATGAGTAAGTACTTTTGGGAAGAATTTTATAGATCTCTGGTATAATACCATCATTACCTGGTGCTTTGTTTGATTTAAACTTGTTTATTTGTGTAATAACCTCTGTATATGAAATATTTTTATCCATTAGTTTAGTCTGTTTAAGTTTTTTGTTCATGTTTGTAGTTATAAATTTCTTTATTTTATCTTTAGGCTCCATGTTAATGTTATTATGATTAATTTTGTGAAAGTGATTTTAAATTCATCTAATATTTCTGGTAAACTAGAAACATTCTTCTTTTTCCTTGGAGAGAAAATGTCTTTGATATGATTTTGTTTATTCAACCTTTTTGTTTTATTTTTAAGTCTATGTAAGTATTTGGGACTTATTGAGTAAGACAAACTTATATTTCTCTAATGTTATTTTAACTTTGAGTTAAAATTTCTTTGTATTTCTCATTTAATTTATTTATTTCTTCAATGACTTTTTTGTCCCTAATATTTTTTGTTATTATGTTTGTATGAGTCTAATTTGCTTTGAATATCTAGTAATTCCTTGTCCCAAGATTTCCTTTTATTATTATACCATCTGATACTTTGTCCATATAAATATGATTTTAAAGCATCCCAAACATAAACAATGGAGACTTCAGGTGTATTGTTTAAGTCTAAAAAATGTTGCACTTCTGAAAGTATATAATCTTTATAGTCTTTTAGTTGAGTTAAGTATGCTGGTATCCTTTTGATCTGAACATTGTAAGTACTTTTTATCATAAACTCAAAGACAATTGAATTATGATCTGATATAGGACACAAAATGATTTTAGAATTAATTAAGTCTGTTACCATCTGGTTAGAAATAAAGACTCTATTTTTGAATAAGTTTTATATCTGTTAGATTCAAAATCATTACCATACACTTTTTTTTCTATCTGTTTATTAATATCATTCAAATGATATAAATTAACAAAATCCTTTAAATGTTTTGCATTAGATGTAATTTTCCTTTTTCCTATAGTAGTAGTATCTTTTTCATGTAGAATACAATTAGTCACCTGCTAAAATAATATCTCCTATAGAAAATGATATGATCTTATTGAGATGGTGTTTCACTGTATTAATGCCAATTCCTGGTATCCAATATACATTGATTAATGTATATGTCTTTCCATTAATCTGTATTGTAACCATACAAAACATTCCTTTATCATCTTTATAAGACTTAATAGTTTTAGGTATGGGCATACTTTTATTCCATAAAATAGCCACTCCTCTTTTTTTCTGAGTGTGTTCTGAACTAACCAAGACTGTATATTTATTAGTGGCTAATTTATCAGTATCCTTTTTCAGGAGATGTGTTTCTTGAAGGAATACTAAGTTGGCCCTATGCAAATTAATGTATCTCATTAAACTTGCCCTTTTACATGGGTCATTCAGTCCATTAATGTTTAAAGAAATTCCTTTTAGAGAAATCATTTAGCTTGAACATATAAAACATATATTCAGAATAACAATTAACAAAATAAGTGATATTATACCTCCTCCTTTAGGTGTACCCTTAATTATAGCTGTATTTATTGAAAATATTATGGGATTTTGTATAAGCTTCACTTTTATTTGTAGTGACAATGAGTTTATAAAATGTGTTGTGGATGTCAGAACTATATACAAACAACAATAAACAGGTGAAAATAATATTAGGATTAAACATTGCACCCATCCTGGAGTTAAGAACTCCAACTTTGAGTAGCACATACCACTCAAGTTATCCCCCTATCCTAAGCAGCAGTACCTCAGCTGCCACCTTATCAATTCAATACTAACTATTAACTAAATTTAACCTCATTTAATTAGATTATCTAGTAAGACAAAGCTAAACAATTTATAAATCAGCTTCATATAAACAAATAAGAACATTTAGAAACGGCTCATATTACTATGTACATCTATTTTGTATAATACACTCATAATCAAAATAGCATTCTAATAAACTTGATAATGGGAACCGAGAAGAGAGAGAGAGGGAGAGAGAGAAAAAAAAAAGAGGGCATATCTATATATTAGTTTATTAAAAGTTTGTAAAAATAAGTTCTTATGTTCATTTGGATTCAGTAACTTAGGCTATTATGGTTCAGACATTACATATATTAGGGTATTCCTACTTTCTGCCATAGAAATGCAGTTAATAGTTTTAAGAACTTTAAATTACTTGCACCAAAGCTTTCTTCTCATACTTATTATTGCCAGTTAAATAAAATATTTATACTCATACATATGTTTACAAATCATACTGCACAGCAATGCAAATTCCTAGTTATACATAAATCATTGTGAAGAAAGTCATCTATATTTTATATATCTGAACTGCTGCTTTAAAATATGTCACATGACAGTTTCTTCTAAGATATAATCATAATGATACTTGTGCTTGTCAATTAGATAAGTCAAATGATTTATAACATTATATATGTTTAAATCATAAGTATTTATATACATTAATATGTTGCAGTCATGTAAGCTTTCAAAAACATGTGTATATATGTTTTACCTTCTATGCCTTCTAAAATATCTCACTTTACTATGGCATACTGAATCATTCAAAATCATTATAACTTTCATATTTTATAAATTACATCTTAAATAAGTAAGTTGTTATAAAGAATAACTCACATTTAGATGTCATAAAGTTCGTTTTTCATCACAAAGTCGCATTTACAGCAGTTCTACTTCCTGGAACAGTGTTCTTCTTGAATCTGCGATGTGTCAGTGTGAAATCAGGGGTCAAAGTTCAAAATGACTGCATTCAGCTTCTCTGCGTGTATTCTGAGTGTTGAAGCTTTTAAAACAACTCGAGGACACTTCACGAGGTAACCCACATCCCAAATTGTCTCCCTTAACATTCTGGCGGGAATTTTAGTAAATGCAAGTGACTGACATTCATTTAGTAATACAAATGAAACTAAACGGTGCAAAACCTTCGCGAAGTATTTTACAAGTCATTACAGTCTCTATGACAGTGAAATCAAGCCTACAATTATTTAACATATTATACAACTTATTTTTATATGCCCCATTTCATTTTCTCATACAAATCTTATTATATACATATATCAGTATTATCAGAAGCATATAACTGTACTTATGAGAGAGAGAGAGAGAGAAAAAGAAAAGGAAGCGAGTAGAGAAAGAGAGAAGAAAAAAAGGAAGCTACAAAGAGCATCTACAAAGAAATATTACTTGCTGTTTGTATTAATAGTTAAACATGAAACATATTACTTACAACTATTTTAGTTGTAATTATTTGCAATTATATCATGACATATTATTTGTAATCATGTATAAGCAAAAAAGTCATGGTATAATATTTAGCAACAGTGTTTAAACAGCATATATAGTTTTAAAGAACTAATAAGTTATTTCACTTTTTCCATATTTTCATCATACTTCTCTCCTTGCCCTCCCCCACCCCTCACTAAATGCATAGTTTAAAAAGAATGCCATTATTTAAAATAAGAAGAGAAAGAAAATGTATCAAATTACTAACCTTAGGTCTCTTTATCACAAAGAGAAACAAGTTGATTGATAGCATGTTTGTTCCCCAGAGAGTTTGACTATTTATGAAACAAACAGTTCTTTGCACACAAAAAAAATAACTTTGAATAAATCTTTAAAATATTTGTGGCTTTCTGGAGATGCAGTAACTGTATTTGAAGAGATTGAGAGAAGGAAAAAAAATATAGAACATGTCATTTGTTTTAGTCTTTTTTGCTTCTCTGAAGTCTTCCAAGAAGTTCCTGTTGCCATCCTCTTTAACGAAGGACTTGCCCATTCCATATCTTCTATTTTATCTAATGTCTTATTTTTTTTAATATACAGCAAAGCAGAGTCCAAGTCTTCAAAAAATTTAGGGCCATCAGGTAAAAAGATTTTTAGTTTGGCAGGAAATAAAAGGTAAGTTTTGAACTGTGCTTTCTTAAGCTCTCTTATTAATGGCAAAAAAACTTTTCTTTTAGTTATTACCAAGGAAGAATAGTCATTGTCAAAACGCACAGTTGCCTCATTAATTTTAATAGGTGCTTTAGCCCATGCAGATTTTAATACCATCTTCTTGTCCTAAGATGATAAAAATCTTACTATAACTGATCTAGGATACTTTTTGTTAGAGTTAAAATTAGATAAGGACCTATGGGCTCTTTCAATACCAAAAGAAAATGCTTCTGACAAGTCTAAAGTTTTGGGAAGCCAAGTATTTAAAAAGGAAGTAATGTTACCTTCTACATTTTCTGGCAGTCCAAAAATCCTAATATTATTGTGTCTAGATCTGTTTTCCAGGTCATCAAGTTTGGATTGTAGGTGTGTGTTCTGCTTCAGCAAAAACTCAATGTTAATTTCTTCTTCCTGGATTCTGTTCTCCATATCATTAACAGTCTCTTCTATGCCTGTAATCTGAGCCTTCTGTTGTTGCAAGTCTTTATGTAACAAATCCATTTGTTTTGTAGTTTTTTCTATGAAGTTATCAATTTTAGTATCCAGTTTGTCCATTTTGGTTGTTAGTTGCTGAATAGTAGATATCAGAGACTGAAGCTCTTTCTTGATGCTGGAATCCTGACTGTTTGCCTTACTGGAACTCATTTTGAACAGAGGTGATGAAAGAGAAATTTCCAAGATGATTTCTGACAGGAAAATTATTGAAATTTTCTTTCTTTTTCAGATATTATTCAAGAAACTGATATTCCAAACGTATTTAGAAAGAAAATTATTTCATTAGTTGATTTTTAAAGTAATTATTTCCTGTCAGTGCAGTTAAGTTGGTGGAGCTGAAGAAATCTGCTGCTATCCTGTGTTCATCCTTGGCCACGCCCCCCCTGTATAGCGGTATTCTGAAATGCATCTTAGAGCACTGTGATCCCTGTGGCATTTTATGTCACTTTGTGTAGAGAAATCTTTTTAGCAGCAAGAGGTGAGGTGTATATAAAGTATGGTGTAGTTGTGGACTACCGTATAAAATTCCTACTCAGTTCTACATGTATTCAGTTTATGGATCCCAAATGCCTACAATGAATTCAGTGATGTAAAATTTTGCTTTACAGATTTCTTGAAAAAAGTTTAAAAAAAACAACATTGGGTGTTTCACCCAAAATTGTCAACTTAAGGGAGCTGTCCTTAAATGGTTGCTGACCCTTCAACTGTGCTTACAATGATCTGTTAACACCCCCCCCCCTTGAAATAAAAAAAATTCCTTCCTTTAAAAGGTGCCGGTGCCTACTACTCTGCTGAAGTGTCTGTGGTTATTAACCACAGATAAGTTTTCTATGTCTCCTTCTTTCTTGCTGTTTGGGATCAGAGCTGAGCCTCGGCTTAGTTTTAGTTTCCTGGAATCCTGACTGTTTGCCTTACTGGAACTCATTTTGAACAGAGGTGATGAAAGAGAAATTTCCTCTGCCATCTTCAATAGCTCGAGAGCTGTTCACTGGCTCGAGGCTACCCCTTATCCCATGATGCCTAGTGATAGCTACCCAAATCTCATTTGCCGCTTCAGCTGCGAGGTGTCGTTTTCTGGCTCAGTCTTGTATTTTCATTTTTTTTGTGTAGAAATATATTCTTGTACTCCAAACTATTAAATTACCTTTTCTTAGTTTTATTTACTAGTGTTTGTTGTTGAGTACCTTGTTCTCCTTTAGTCTCTTTTAATAGAACTCATTTGTTAAGAGTTCTCCCCTCCCCCACTCCCTTCCCAAGGAAGCCGTTTACCTTAGAGGCTCTCATTTCCTGCTTTTTGCTATCGTTAAAACAAACTTTTTTTTTTTTTTTTTTTTTTTTTGTATTTTTTTACATATATTTTTTACATAGTCTGACTAGAGTAGAAATTGTTTCTATATGTGTTTCTCTTCTGGTGCTTGGTTGTTTGTGGTTGATATGTCTAAAGAAGCTAAAGTGTCTGGATTTAAAAAGTGTGACTCGTGCTGTCAGAAAATGTCTCTGACAGACGGGCACACTAGTTGTGTTTATTGTTTAGGCGCTGTTCACCTGCAGGACTCTTGTTCTATCTGCCATGCCTTTAGTCCAAGAGTCTGCAGGAACGGAAGAACAGATTTATCCTTAGGGGTCTGTTAAAACCTCAGGATTCACCGGCAAAGAGTTCAAAGCCAGTGAAATCCCCAAAATCCTCTAAACAGATGGCTCCACCTTCGGAGCCGACTCCGGTACAGGATTTATCCAGTATGTCTGTTCCAGCTGGCATCGACAAGACAACCCCTCAGTCTGCTCCATCAGATGTTTCGGAGCAGTCTCTGAGCCATAAAAGGCTGCGGTCCCCTTCGTTAGAGGCAGTTCATTTGGCTCCTGGCTCTCCATTATTGCAACGTGAACATAGCCACAAGCCGTGATGAGAAACCAGTTATACAAAAGTTGTACGTTTCATTTGTAATGTCTCAGTTGAAAAATAAAGATGGCATCCCCACAGAAAGCCAAAAACCCAAAGATTTCCACTTGATCCGTTAAAGATTTGTAACAACGTCCCAACAATCAGTAATCTCACATTATTAAAGACATAAGCAAAATTAGCCCCACTTCACACTCCTCTCGATCCTCTAGGCTGTCTGATCATATTGTGGAGAGAGTAGTAAGTAGGTTGCTAAAATCACAGGCACTAGCTAAAATGTTGTCTAGCCCTTCTCAACCGGTATTTGCTCCATCCACCTCCCTTTCTGTTCCTCCTCCCACTCCATTGAGCTTGGAGCCGAAATTCGTTGGGGTTCGAGTAGTGGAACAATCTGCTCCGATAACTATATCTCCTTCGGTTCAGACGTCTGCTCCAATTACATTGATGGTACCTTCCATCGAGGGATCTGGATGCTGGGGCTCCCTCGTTGGCTCAGATTACCTTGATGGTACCTTCCATCGAGGGATCTGGATGCCGGGGCTCCCTCGTCAGCTCTGAGTGGCATCGGACCCTTGTCTGACCCCATTCTCCCTCTTGGAGTGTCGGTGCAGGTGAGCTCTGCTCCAACATCGGCCTCAGAGCCGTCCCCCTCGGCGTAGAGAAAGATTCCTATTTCTTCGGAACCAGAGCTTTCTCTGCCTCGAGGCAGGGATGCCTTTGAGGTCATGTGGAGTGTGCTGTCCCCAGAGTCAGCTCCACTACCAGCCCCACCGGCTCCGTCCCCCGTAGTCTGTGCCAACCTCTGCTCCTCCTCCAGACCCCAAGCGTAGGGAACTAATGCTCCAGGACACCCCATTGGGTGTTACCTCTTCTTCCGAGGCCTCCCCTGATCACTCAGAGGAGCCCCCTTGGAAGAAGTGCAAGAGGAAGCACATTGACTCCCCTGAGTCTGTCACTTCTGATACAGACTTAGATGAATCGGAAGGGTCCCCGAGTTCCCCCTCTGAAGATCCTTCTCTGACATCCTGGAAATGCTTAGGCAGAGGGGGAACTGGAATCCCCTAGCCCCTACTGAGGATGAGTCTGTATTCCGGGATGCCTTCGGTTCCCAACCTTCCACATCCTGGGTTTCTCCGCCTTTCGACCCACTTATGTCCGTAGTGGCTTGGTCAGCTCTGGACACAGTGGAACCAACTCAGAGGAGACCTGGTAAATTTATTACAGCTCCCCAGGATAAGCAATTCCTTTCTAAAGGTGTGCCCATTGATACCATGGTGGTAGCAGCAGCCACCAAAAAAGAGTTAGCAGAGACCTCTTCATCTGTTCATCCCCCTAACAAGGAGTCTAGAACGATGGACAGGTATGGAAAGTGAATGTTTGCTTCAGCGACCTTCTCCATGTGGTCATTGAACTACCCATGTCATTTTACTTTACTTCAAAGGGATCTCCTTAAAGATTATGGAGATGCCCTTCAAGATCCTACAGCTGAGGGAGCACAAGCCACAGTAGCTTCCCAGCTAGCGACACTTAATTCTGTAGTTAACTCCTCCATGAGGTTCATTTCCTATGCAGCCAATGGAGTGAGTAGAGCCGCGGGCACGGGTGTAGCCATGTGTGGATGCGGCTGTGTCACTTTGCGGAACCCTTTCGAGCGTCCTTCACCAATACCCCCTTTGGTTCCTTTCTCTTTGGGCCACAGGTGAAAGACACGTTGACTAGGTGTGAGCAAGAAGGCAAGACACACTGCCGTGGGAGTCAGTTTTTCCACTCCCCCTAGACCTTACCCAAAGGGTCAGAAGAGTGGGAAAATGTGGTTCTGTAAATCTCAGGGAGCCTTGCCTGACGCACGTAGTGATTTTTTTCTCCAGAGGGGGAAACAATAATAGACACCGCCCTCATGGCAGAGGGGGTCCACAGAACCAGGGCAACAGAGAACCTTTCTCTGATAAGCCCTTACAGCATCCCTGAAGGGTTGCCCGGCTGCTCACCTTTGGAGACAGTCGGGGGAAGACTTTCGCTGTACCCAAAAGCCTGGCAAAGTTTAAGAAGACAGATGGGTACGGCCCATTATATCCGGAGGTTACCAAATTCCCTTCCATCAACCCCTATTACAGTCAAGGAAGACCCTTCCAGATGTTCCACCCAATCTGAAGGAGCAAGCTGTAATAGAAGTTTTAAAACTGTTAGAAAAAAGAGCCATACTGGAAGTCTCCGCCGACCAGCACAGATTTGGAACTTAATCAAGGTTCTTTTGGTACTAAAGACAGGGGTCTGGAGACCGATTCTGGATCTCGGCAGACTAAACAAATCTGTACAAAGGACAAGGTTTCGGATGGTCATGCTACAGTCTATTCTACCCTTCCCGGGTCAGGACAATTGGATGTGCTCGATAGATCTTCAGGACGCGTGCTACCATATCAAGATGGACAGACGCTCCAGGAGATTTCTTTGCTTTCGGGTGGGGGGGGCCAGTCATTACCAGTCCAGAGCTCTGCCCTTTGGTCTCACCACAGCCCCCAGGGTGTTCACCAAATGTATGGCAGTGGTCACTGCTCACTTGAGATGTTAAGGATTCCAGGTGTTTCCATATCTAGACGACTGGCTCCTCACTGCTACCACCAGGCATCAACTCCTACAAACGCGGGATTATACATTACATCCATACCCAGCTAGGTATTGCAATAAATTTAGAAAAATCTGCCTTGTTGCCCTGTCAATCTATCACTTACATAGGAGCAGACTTGAACACAAGGGATATGTTCGCAAGGTTGCCACTAGAGTGTCCACAGTTAGTCAACAAGTGCAAATCCTAATGCGGAGCAAAAGGATCCAAGTCTTTCAAACTCTGGGCTCCATGGCAGCTGCCATTCTTCTACTCCCACTAGCTCGCTTCCACATGAGAATTCTTGAGTGGCTTCTTTTCATGCAGTGGTCTTTCCAAGAGCTACCCATGTCTCACATGATCCTGGTCACGGAGGCATGCAAAAGACACCTTTCTTGATGGATGGTCTCCCCATTAGTTACTCAGGGCAGATCTTTCATACAACCCCCTCCGGTAGCCACAGTGATGACAGACTTCTCCCTGATAGGGTGGGTGGGGGGGTATTATCTGGGCAGGACAGTCCAAGGCACTTGGCAACCTCACTAATACCATCTGCACATAAAATGTCCTAGAAATGAGAGCCGTGCTTTTAGCGTTACAAGCTCTTCAAGACTTTCCGGGACCATTGCAATTCAAACAAACATGTCAGTGGTGTAGTACAAGAACCAGATCTTACCCCCTCTGTTGAGAAGCACTCAGACTTTGGCAGTGGGCAATTTCCTCCCAACGTTTTCTGATTACGACGCACATCCCTGGGAGATCCAACGTCATAGCGGACAGGCTCAGCAGAGCTATCCTCATGCCTCACGAGTGGTCTCTGAATCAGGAAGTTCCGGATCTTATTTTCAGCAAATGGCGACAGCCTTGCTGCGATCTTTTTGCCACCCCCTTCAACAGCAAATGCAGCAACTACTTCTCCCTTCTTCCGCTTCTAGGTCACATACCCAGAGACGCTCTAGTCCACAATTGGCCTCGGGGACTTCTTTATGCTTTTCCTCCGTTTCCCCTGATACCGAAACACATACAGAAAGCAAAGTTGTTGGGTTGCAAAATGATCCTCCGTGCCCCCTACTGGCCTTGACAAATATGGTTCCCGTTCCTGCACCATTACCTTCTCAATCAGACCTGGACTCTGGATCCAATTCCAGATCTCCTGATTTATCAATCAGGCAGGTTGCATCAATCCCTCCAAACTCTCAAGCTCACAGCTTGTTTGCTCCACTTCCGACCTTAGCCAGGCGTCCAGCATTTCCCCAACAGTCCGTGAGATTATAGTCTCCTCTCATAAGTCTACAATGAGAAAAACTTATGCTAGCAAATGGAAACGTTTTTCTTGTTGGGCAGAGTCTAGGAATGTGGATCCCTTCTCAGCCCCAGTCCACGAAATTCTGGAATTCCTAGCACAACTGTTTCACTCCGGTGCCGCTTCCACTACGATTAGGGTACAGTTAGCGGCCATTTCTAATTTTCATATTGGTTTGTCAAATGCTAACATTCTCATAAGCTCTGTAAAGCTTTTTTGAGATGAACATCTCTTAGACCTCCAGTGAGCGATCCCCCTCCCCCTTGGGACCTTAATTTAGTCCTAACTTCCTTAATTCTGCCTCCTTTTGAACCAGCAGCATCCTGCTTCATCAAGTTTCTATCTTGGAAGACTCTCTTTCTGGTAGCTATCACTTCAGCTAGGCGTGTCTTAGAACTTCAAGCACTGTGTTTGTCCTCCCTACCACAAGGACGGAGTTGCTCTGAGGACTAATCCTTAGTTTCTTCCTAAAGTCTGCTCAGAAAATAGATCTCCCTGTGTTCTTCCCAAATCATAGCAACAAGGCAGAGTGCAAACTTCATCAATTGGACGTTCATAGACAATTGCGTTTTTACCTGCACAGAACTAAAGATATAAGAAAGTCAGACCAATTATTCCTTTCTTTTGTCATAAACAAACAAGGTCTCCCAGTTTTCAAGGTGACATTATCCAGATGGTTGTCCCACACTATTACTTTATTTACCAGTTAAGGAACAGAGAGTTACCAATTAAACAGAAAGGTCATTCTACTAGGGCCTTATCTAGGTTGCCCATGGATTCTAATTGTGCAGCTGCCATGTGGGCAAACCCTCATACCTTTATTTCTCATTACAAGGTGGATATGGTCTCCCGGAGCAGAGCTGACTTTGGTTCCACTGTTCTGAAGAGTCTGTTCCACTGAGCCACCCAGGGTGTTAGGTGCTAGGGACGCTGTCTCAAACAGCAAGAATGAAGGCAGGATAGACAACTTAACATTAAGAAGTTATGTACCTACCATAACGTTCCATGTTAGTTGTCTTCATCTTGCCTTTTTTCTTGCGTCCCTCCCTCTGTCCCCCGTCCTGGTGGATTGAGAGGAGTTCCTTTTTTCACTGGCTGAGTATTCTTTTGTTGTTCTGGCCAGGTCTTCCTAACCTATTCTAGATATTAGAATGCATGGAATAACCAGTTTTTGATAACTGGTTTCTTTCTTATGTCTGAATTAGCTATTTCAAACGAGATCTGGGTAGCTATCGCTAGGCATCATGGGATAAGGGGTAGCCTCGAGCCAGTAAACAGCTGAAGATGGCCGAGTCGGAGCAGAGGATCGGCTCCGATCCCAAACAGCAAGAAAGAAGGCGAGATGAAGACAACTAACATGGAACGTTATGGTAGGTACATAACTTCTTATGTTGACAATTGTGCCCATCAGTAGTACTGTTGTAACTGACTAATATATTTGGTCTAGAGAGTTGCTGGAATTTACATGTGAAATGTTATTTGGAGGACTGCTGGATGCTGTGCAGTGCAAAAGGTACACACAGTAGTGAAGTGTTTTTTGATCCAGAACTCAACCTACCAGCTTCTTGAGCTTCAACTTCTTTTCTGGCAGAACATAAAATTAGCGAGCCACTGGCAAGATCTGTGTAGGGTACCTGGTTCCATTCAAGCTTCTTCCTCAGAATAGTCTGCATGCATACACAGAAGGAAATAAAGAACAAAGTGCAAGAGGAAGCATAGTGTCTCCATGATATCTCCGTACTAAACAGGCAAACACGGACCAAGAAAAGAGCACAGAACTCCAAATGCTGGACTGCAGAAAGGAAGAAATCAGACAAAATCGTAAAATAGATGCAAGTTTAATCCAAATGAAGCGCTTTCGTCGCAGTAAATACTATGACTTCAGATAAGTTGGAACACTGGGCTCTTGCCCTTAAACAGCAAAATGTAACTTCAATAATACAATTGAATAATTAACTACTGGTTAATCAGAAACTCTCTCAGCTAACTAATTAGCAAGAAAACTGTGCTTTTTAGTGCTTTTCGTGTTCCAAGAAAAAAAGCATGAAAAACATAAATTCCTACCCTACTATTAAAACACTGTCAATATATTTCCTGTTCATAAAATACCTAAAAAGATTTTTTTACATTACTACTACAAAGTGTCTAAAATACTAATAATTGTACAATAAATACAATTCATTTACATTCATTCATGTTTAGTCCAAGTATTAGATAAGACTAATTCTAATTTTACATGGACAACCTATCTAGTAAGGCTTTTTAATTTCAAAGTACATTCAATAGAGCATCTTTCATTTAATCCTGGGTACTGGCCTGCATTAGTTTTCAACTGCCATATTAACTCTATGATGTCCTTCAAGGATGCATCTGCAGTAATCACATATGGGTTGTCCTGCCTCAGGCAGCCCTTCGGTCGGCCGGATTCCAAAGTCTGGGTCTGGCCTCGGCTGATGTCGCACTTTCCCCGCCGTCAGAGCGTCTGGGGTATAAAAGCATCAGCCGACACCATCTTCCTCAGTCTTTCTTGCTGCATGGTGCCCGAAGCAGAAGCAGTTCGCAAGTGCCGGTCGGCCAGCTCCTGTGATTCAGCTACCATAGACTTCGTAAAAGCTAAGTACCCCGTTGGGGACTCTTTCTTGCCTCAGCCGATGTCAGATAAAGTTAATAATTGTTTAGCTTGTGGGAAACAAATACCTCATAAGGATTTCCACTCTTACTGCCTCCCCTGCCTAGGCCCAGACCACGACGTCTCTGCCTGTTCAGCCTGTGCTTCCTTTAACCTACGAACTCTTAGACGTCGGTCGGAGTTTGCAGAGGAATTCTTTGGGGCTACTTTTGCTTATAAGATGCCGTCGGAGACTCCGACTTCGCATTTAGTTAAAAAACGGAAAGGACAAGGACAGACACACGCGGCCCGCGGTTTCGGCTGAAACCATGGTCAGGCCTACCGCGAGTGTCTCGGCTGAAACAGAGTCCTTGGTACTTCCTATTACCGAAACCGCACAACCGACTACCTCTGCCCCGGAGGCCCCAGCCGAGTCGGTTATTGAATTACCTACTGAAACCGGTGTCCAGGAACCTTCCGACACCATTCCTTTAGACAAGTCTTCTCCTGCACGTGGGGCAGCCAGACCCCCTGCTTCCATGTCCATTAAGGCTTTTTCTAGCACTAAAGCTGCTAAACTTACTAAAGCTTTGCCTCCCAAGGTTTCCTCTGAGACCTTCTACTGGCTCTCAGATTCTTAGCCTAGCAGAGGATCTTATCTCATTAATTAGAGGTTCTCAACCTCATCCAGACAGGGGCTCTCAACCACCTCCAGACAGAAGGCCCAGGGTTGAGCCCTCTGACCCCCACTCCTCAGATGAGTCCACTGATGGCTCTGCTCTGTCAGACCACCAGGAGGAGGCTTATTCGGCCTACGAGGATTCTGATGCTGAAGAATCTATTCCCTCGGCCTCCCCTCCTGAAGAGTTTTCCTTTGGAGAGACATTACACTCTATGAGAGAACATTTTCAATGGCAGGGTCAGGAATTCTCTGATTCTAGAAAGAGATTAAGGACCTTTTTACATTTACCTCAGCATAGGCCTTTAGCTATACCTCCTGTTTTGAATGTCATTGATGATGTGTACTCTGATGCTAGTACAGCCCCTGACTCCCTCCCTCCGGCTCCTGCCAAACCTGATAGGTACTACAGGGTCCCGGACTCGCACCTACACCTGTACAAGGCCCACTCTGCTGATCCAGAAACTATTTCCCAGGGCCCAAAAGGGGTTGCTGCTGCCACTGCTAAAAATCCTCTACCCTCTGAAAGGGAGTCCAGAGCATTAGAGAGATGGGGTAAGAAAGTGCATACTTCTGCAACTCTTTCCATGAGGGCATTAAATTGTCAATTTCATATGATACAGTACCAAGAGTATTTGTTAGATTAATTGCATAAGAAACTGTCCTCTTCTGAACCCCTTGATCGCAAATCCCTTCAGGATCTGGTGCACAACTCCCAGCAGGTTAGTAACCATTTCTTAGTGTGGTTATGATGCATTGGAAGCTTCATGTAGGTCAGCTATGACAGGTGCAGTTATACGTAGGCATGCCTGGCTGAAGGAACAATCTCTGCCAGACCATGTTAAAGCTAAGCTTTTGGATGCTCCTGTGGAAAAGCATTTGGTTCCACGGCTCAAGAGGTCTTAAAGAAATTTGAAGAAAAGGCAAAATCTGTGCAAACAGTCAAAGACTTTCTGCAAGTCCAACCACCAAGATTCAGCAGAAATTGGCCTACTAAGAATTGGTCCTTTCCGGACTCAGACAGATCTGAGAGAGGCAGGAATAGACGTGCCAGAGGTAGAGGGCAAGCTAGAGGCTCCTACAGAGGCCGTCGGTGGCAGCCTCCCAACCAGAGAGGTAGTGCAGGAACTACAACTGCTACACCAAGACAGACTCAATGACTTTATTTTGACTCCGCCGATCAGGACTCAATTAGAAGCACCTTTGGGCGGAAAGCTTTCCTTATTCTCAAAAAATTGGCACAGCATTACAAGGGACACATGGACACTGCAAATAATAGACAAAGGATACAGGTTCCATTTCCACACATTGCCAAAAAGAAAAGGCATGCCAGACCTGCCACCAAATCAGAGGGCAGAGGCTTTGAAACAAATTACCAACTTAATACAAATGAAAGCCATAGAAAAGGTACCTCTTTCAGAACAAGGCCAAGGATTTTACTCCAGATTATTCCTTGTTCCAAGAAAAGAAAATCAATGGAGGCCTATTCTCGACTTGTCCGCACTGAATACTTACCTCATTGTGCCAAAATTCAAAACGCCGACTCTACAGCAACTCCTTCCCATGCTGGGCTAGGGGTCTTGGCTGGTGACTCTAGATCTCAAGGAGGCATACCTGCATGTCCCTATCTGACAAAGCTGCAGAAGACAGCTCAGATTTCTTGCAGGGTCAGAGCATTATCAATTCTCAGCATTGCCCTTTGGCTTATCTACTGCGCCCAGAGTATTCACGAAATGCCTGGCATCAGTAATTGCACACTGCAGACTTCAGGGGATTCAAATCTACCCATATCTGGACGACTGCCTTATACAAGCAGACAGCAAGCAAACTCTGTTAAAGGACTTGGACTATGCCATCCAACTGTTACAGGCCTTGGGATATACAGTCAACATCCACAAATCAAGACTTGTTCCATCCCAAAGAATAATTTTTCTGAGTGCGGATCTAGACACAACCACCCAAATGGCCTTTCTCACAGAAGAAAAACAAAAACAACTACCGGATTACTTCAAGAATCTGACAAACTCAGCTGACTGCAAGGAAAATCCTGCAGGCCCTGGATTACATGGTTCTGATTCCACAAGCAAGACTGCATATGAGAAAATTACAATGGTACCCAAGGAGTTTATGGACTCAGCACAGTCACAGCTTAGAAACTTTGATCCCACTCATTCCATGCCTTCAAAAGGAATTTCTGTGGTGGGCTCAAGCCTGCCAGTCAAACAGTGGGTTGCCCTTCAGCAAGCCAAGAGCCAACCAAACCATCACCACGGACGCTTCAGACCAAGGTTGGGGAGCACACATGGAGGGCAGATGTATCCAAGGGCTATGGTCACAAAAAGAGCTGCGCATGCACATAAACCAAAAGGAAATGCTGGCAGTGATACACTCAATCGAGGCCTTCAAACCTTTCCTTCATCAAGGCCACCTGCTCATAAGGACAGACAACACCACAGTTATGTGGTACATAAACAAGCAAGGAAGCACCCATTCCTACCCTCTTTGCAGACTGGCAATGAATCTATGGGAACTTTCCTTGAAACTCAATATACAGCTACAGTCCCAGTTCGTGCCAGGGAAAGACAATATACTGACAGACAGCTTAAGCAGAACTACCATGGATGCACACGAATGGATGCTGCACCCAGACATCTTCTTACTCATAACACAATCCTGGGGAAGGCCGGAAATAGATCTGTTCGCTTCCTTCCACAATCATCAACTGAAGAAATTCTGCTCAAGAACATACCACCCACAAGCATGGAAAGTGGACGCGCTCTTTCAGCTGGAAAGCTCTAACAGTGTATGCTTTCCCACCTCTTCCATTAATGACCAAGGTCTTACTGAAGATCAGGGCAGAGCAGCCCAGAGTGATTGATACCTCCAAACTGGCCAAGACAGCACTGGTACCCACTGTTAAAGAGCATGTCCCAGACTAAACCGTGGCCTCTCCCCCTATGGCCACTTCTACTGACGCAGCACAATTTCAAGACTCTGCATTCCAACCTGAAAACCTTGCAGCTAACTGCCTGGAGAATACCATGACTCCTCAGGATAACCTATCCCAGAGAGTGAAGGATATTATTATGGAAGCTCGCCGGCCTTCCACAAGGAAGGCATATTCAGCAAAATGGAAAAGATTTCACACTTGGAACACAACAAAGGGCCTAGATGTGACACTGATGAACATGGCACATGCCTCAGCAATTTCAGCAGAATACAATGTTAATCCACCTGTCTTCTCTCATCCTCTCCTAAGACTGTTTCTAAGAGGAATCAAAAACATCAATTCTCCAAGGAAACCACCTCTGACTACCTGGGACCTTAACTTCGTGTTGGAAAAACTAACACTTCCTCCCTTTGAACCAGCAGCATCGGCAGATCTACAGTTTCTGTCTTGGAAAACTGCCTTCCTTCTGGCCATAACCTCAGCAAGAAGAGTATCTGAGTTACAAGCTTTAATGGCAGTGCAGCCATTTCTTATCTTTCATCAGGACAGAATTTCTTTGAGGACCAATCCTACATTTATGCCAAAGGTGGTATCCAGGGTATCTTTGAACCAAGCTATTCACTTGCCTACATACTTCCCACAACCACAAAATAAAGGGGAGAAACTTCTGCACACCCTGGACATACACAGACAATTGCGCTACTACTTGGACAGAACTAAAAGTTACAGAAAGACTGACCAGTTGTTTGTAGCATATGCTGCTGGGGCCCAAGGAAAAGCAATTTCCAAACAGACAATTTCAAAATGGATAGGAAATTGCATTCGTTTTTGTTATCCTTTCATGGAAAAACTGTGCCAGCTAACATTAGACCTCATTCAACGAGAGCCACAGCCACCACCACAGCCTTCCTAAGAGGGGTGGCTACCAAGGACATTTTAGAAGCTGCTACATGGAGCTCCGTGCATACATTTGCCAAGCATTACAATTTACCTTTATACTCCAGATCCAGAGCAGGTTTTGCTATGGCAGTCCTACAGGGTATCTTAACTACACCATCCTTTACTTAGTACCTCCACCCCCAGATTGGCTATGGTATTCTACCCATATGTGATGACTGCAGATGCATCCTTGAAGGACATAGTACAGTTTTGTACCTACCATAAATGTAGATGTGCGATAGGTATGCATCTGCAGTCAGGTTTACCCTCCCTCCTTCCCCTCTGTGGTATTCCTTGGGTGCTTACCCCTCTATTAGCTAGCTGGGGGAATCTATTATGGTGTATTTGTTTGTATATATATATGTGTATATTTTTCTGCAAATGTTTGGAAATTTATTGCATTCCTCCAAATTTAGCCTTCCTAGAGGGCACCTGGCATCTGGGGCAAGAAAAACTGAGGAAGTTGGCGTCGGCTGATGCTTTTATACCCCAGACGCTCTGACGTCGGGGAAAGTGCGACATCAGCCGAGGCCAGACCCAGACTTTGGAATCCGGCCGACCGAAGGGCTGCCTGAGGCAGGACAACCCATATGTGATGACTGCAGATGCATACCTATCAGACATCTACATTTATGGTAGGTACAAAACTGTACTTTCCAGATCTAAGGAGACTGGACCCCGTACATTGTCAGATGTGATTTTGTCTCTTGTCCTAAACAAGAACTTGTGATGTTCTTCGTGTTTCACTGTTGCAGTCATTACATTTGGGTAATCTGCTGGCATGTTGCCCTCAGTCGGCCTGAATATCGAACTCTTGGGTCCTGCGTCGGTAGCTGTCTCTTCTTCCATGATGTCAGGTTGTCAGGGTATAAAACAGGCAGCCGACGCCATATTCTTTAGTCTTACTTGCCGCACTGTGCAGAAGCAGTTCACAAGTGCTGGTTGGCCGACTCCTGAAATTTTCAAGTTAGAGTTTCAGAACCAAAGTCTTCAGTTAAAGCTAAGTATCCCATTGGGGAAACTTTCTTGCTCCATACCAATGTCAGAAAAAGTTAATAATTGCAATACTTGTGGGAACCAAGTACCTCATAAGGATTTTCATTTGTACCGTATTCCTTGCCTAGGCCAGATCATAACGTGCCTTGCTGTCGGTTTTGCGCTAGATTTAACCAACGCATTATTAAGCGTCTGTATGTTTGCTTCAAAATATTTTGGAAACTGATTTAACTACCCTGAAATGTCATCGGATAACAGACTACTGGAGTGCACAAAAAATGCAAAGAAAAGGACAGAGGCCAAGGTCCAAAACAGACTAAGCTTCTCTTAAGCCAGTCGCCGGTACTCAGTGAGGCGCTTTTGTAGCCCCTGATACCAGCTACTTTTGAGTCGCAGGCCTCTACAGAGACCCATGTGGAGTCTGACACGCCATGAGATTCTCAAAGTATTGTACCTGCGGATGTTTCTCACTTGGATGGGTCCGGAGCCGCTGAGCAGGCGCCGGCTTCTGAGGGCGTCTTCAGGCCTCAGCATTTCTGTATAAAACCGACGCCAGCTTCAAAAACCAAGACAAAGGCAACTTACAAGGCTAAAAAACTGACACATGAGCCACGTGCTCAGGCCTCTATGCCCAAAAAGCAGATGATCAAAATGGCCAAAAACCTAATTACTTTGATTAGGGGTTCCCAACCCCCCCCCCCTGAAAAGAGGCCTAGGTAAGTCACTGCTTATGAATCTTCAGATCAGATTTCTATTTCTTCAGATTCCTCTTCTGATCAGCAATTTTCTGTACTACCCTATTCAGATGCAGAGAAATCCATCCCTTCTGCATCCCCTCCTGAAGATTATTCCTTTGGAGAAACCTTGCATACTTTGAGGGAACATTTTCATTGGGAAGAGTCAGGATTTCTCAGAATCAAAAAAAGAGGCTTGGGGATTTCCTTCTCCCTCAGCATAGGCCTTTAGCCATACCTCCTGTATTAGACATTGTTGGTGATGTGTTTTCGGAATCGAGCATGACTCTAGATTCCTTACCTCTGGCTCCTAGCAAGCCAGACAGATATTACAGGGTTCCTGACTCTCAAATCTTTATTCAAAAACCCTGCAGCTGACTTTGAAACTATTTCACAGGGTTCCAAGGGTGTAAAGGCCTCAACAGCTAAGAATCCTACCCCCTCTGATAGAGATTCCAGGGTGCTGGATAGATGGGGAAAGAAGGTTTATACGTCTGCAACCTTGGCAATTAGGGCCTTAAACTGCCTGTTTCATATGCTTAAATATCAACGGCACGTTATGGGATTACTGAAACAGAAAATGATGTTTATTTCTGAATGTGAGGAAAATAAAGAATTGCAGGAATTATTGCATGCAGCAGAACAAGTTGGAAAGCATACTTAGCAATGTGGTTTTGATTCCTTGGAGGCCTCCTGCAGGGCCGCAGTTACTGGATCTGTAATTAGAAGGCATGCCTGGCTAAAGGAGCAAAATTTGCCTGATCGCTAAATTGTTGGATGCACCTTTACAGTATGATACCCTGTTCCTTTACAGCATGAAACTCTGGTATTAAGGCAGAAGAGGTTTTAAAGAAAATGGAAGACAAAGCTAAGTCTATGCAAACTGTAAAAGATTTTTTTGCAAGTGCAGCCAGCAAGATTCTGTAGACACTGGCCTACAAAAAAAATTGGTCCTTTCCTGTGTCCGACAGCTTCACGGGGCAAATCCAGGCGCTCAAAGGGCTCTAGATACCAGTCACAGGATTCCTGCAGGTCAAAGCAATGGGGTGACTCTACCTCCAAATCTGGAGGAAATAAAGCACACCCCTACAGTAAACAGTCTCAGTGACTTCCCTCTGCCTTCACCAAGCACTTATCTTTTGGCAGCCCCCTTGGGGAAAACTAGCACTTCATGCGCAAAATTGGCAGTTAATAACCCAGGACAAGTGGGTATTAAACATAGTATCCCAGGGATACAGATTTAATTTCCGTACTCTGCCAGTTCCAAACAGTTGGTCAGATCTGCCACGAAATCAATGGGCAGAGGCACAGAAACAAGTTAGTCCTTCATTGATATGGGGGCTATTCATCCCGTGCCAGAAAAGGACAAGGATTTTACTCAAGACTCTTCTTGGTACCTAGAAAAGACGAGGCCTGGCACCTAATACTGGATTTATCAATTTAAACACATTCTTGGACATACCAAAATTCAAAATGCTAACTTTGCAGCAGCTTCTGCCCATACTGGGCAAGAACGCTTGGCTAGTGACTCTGGACTTAAGAGGCATACCTGCATGTCCCAATAAGGGAATCGTGCAGGAGATACCTCAGCTTCAAAGCTGGCTTTATGCATTACCAATTCTCTGCACTGCCCTTTGGCTTATCTACTGCACCCAGGGTCTTTACAAAGTGCCTGGAACCAGTAATTGCATTTTGCAGACAAAGTATACAAATCTATCCTTACTTGGATGACTGTCTCATTCAAGCAGAAAACAAGGACATTCTTCTTCAACATCTGGCGTTTGTGAAAAGGCTTCTGACATGCCTAGGGTACACAAACAAAAAGAAATCGCAGCTGGTACCCTCTCAAAAGAGAACATTCCTGGGTGCAAGCTTGAATACAACTGCCCAGATGGCTTGCCTTACGCCAGACAAAAAAAAAAAGCAACTGACTATTAACTGGGTTTTTGTTGCCATATGTTTGAAGTTATCTGCAAGACAAATTCTGCAGGCTTTGGGGTTCATGGCATCCTGCATTCTACTGATTACATATGCAAGACTGCATAAGGAAACTACAGTGGTATCTAAAAAGTTTATGGAGTCAACACTGTCACAGCCTGGAAACTGATTCCTCACAGCCTGGAAACTGATTCCTCGCATTCCCTGCCTACAACAGGAGTTTCTTTGGTGGGCAGAGACATGTCACCAGAACACGGGATGGTCTTTCACTCTACCCCCTGCCAACCAAACCCTAACTACAGACTCATCCGACTATGCTTGGGGGGCCCACCTGGCAGGGAGATGCATTCAGGGCATATGGAGCCCAAACCAAATGCATCTGCATATCAACCAGAAAGAGATTTTAGCTGTTCAGAATGCCCTGATCGCCTTCAAGGACTTAATTCATCCAGGACAACTACTGATAGACTAACACCACAGTCACGTGGTACATAAATAAGCAGATGGGACACGCACACCTACCCCCTCTGCAGACTAGCCATGGCATTGTGGGACACAGCCTTGACTTACCAAGTACATCTTCAAGCTCAATTCCTGCCAGGAAAACAAAACACTCTGGCAGACAACTTAAGCAGAAAACTTATGGACCCTCATGAGTGGAAACTGGACCCACAAGTCTTCAGCATAATAAAGAAATGGGGGAGCCCAGACATAGATCTATTTGCCTCTCCCCAGAATTATCAACTAGACAAATTCTGCACAAGGACTTATCACAAACGAGCATGGAAAGTGGATGCCCTATCCTTCAGTTATCAGTCTACGCCTTTCCTCCTCTGCCTCTTCTTCCCAAGGTCCTACTAAAGATCAGACAAGAAAAACTAAAAATGATTCTAATTGCCCCGGACTGGCCTTGCCAACACTGGTACCCAGTCGTAAGGAATATGTCTCAAATCCCTCCTTGGGTGCTTGTCTCAAATATCACATCTACTGTCTCAGCAGCACAATCAGCTCCGAAGTCTGAACCTGGCAGCATGGCTGATCATGTAGTTATTCAAACAGCACCTCTCACTAAATCTGTGATGGATGTCATTTTGGAAGCCAGAAGGCCTAGTACTAGAAATTCTTATGCTGATAAATGGAAGAGATTCTGTGCTTGGAACCAAGCACAAGGAACTGACACAGCAAGGCCAAACATTCCTCAGATTTTGCAATACTTGACTGAGATGCTTGACAAGGCCCTATCTTTTTAATCCATAAAAATCCATGCCTCTGCCATCTTGGCTCATTACAACACAGAGCCACCGAATTTTTTTTTTTTTTTTTTTTTTTTCTCATCCTCTGCTAAAACAGTATCTTAGAGGGGCCAAAAGTTTAGGGCCTCCCAGAAGATCACCAATTCCTGCATGGGACCTCAATTTTGTGTTGGAAAAATTCACCCTGCCTCCATTTGAACCAGCTGATACTGCAGATATAAAGTTTTTGTCCTGGAAAACAGCTTTACTTCTGGCAATTACTTCAGCAAGAAGGGTTTTAGAGCTGCAGGCCCTCATGGCTGTTGGAGCCTTTTATATTTTACCCAGACAGGAGTGTCCCTCAGGACCAGTCCTTCCTTTATGCCTAAGGTGGTATCCAGTGTGACTCTTAACCAAACTATTCCCCTGCCAACCTTTTACCCAAATCTGCAGAACAAGGGGGAGCAGATTTTGCATTCCTTGGACGTGCACATACAACTAAGATTCTACCTAAACAGGGCCAAATCTCTAAGAAAAACTGAGCAGCTACTGGTGGCATTTGCAGCAGGATCAGAGGGAAAGGCTATTTCAAAGCAGACTATTTCAAAGTGGATAAGCCACTGCATTCGTTTCTGCTACTTGCATCATGGTAAACCGGTGCCCAAAGGCATTATGTCACATTCCACCAGGGCTGCATCTACATCAGCAGCCTTTCTCAGAGGGGTACCAACCAAAGACA
>NC_056751.1:158913945-158944356 GCF_019279795.1 Protopterus annectens
GCTCGACAGCCCTGTACCCATCTGAATGTCAAATTTAGCACGTGGACAAGGTTACTCCCACTGTTGGCATCCTAGCTGTGATTAGAGACGCAGGGATTTTGGCCACCTCTTGCCAGCTATATTCCTTTGCATTTATTATGATTGCTTTCTTGTTCCCATGTTCGTTCTTTGTGTGTGTGTGTGTGTGTGTGTATATATATATATATATATATATATATATATATATATATATATATAGTTGCCAAAGTGGGACTTATTTGGTACAAACGTCAAGTTTTGCAGGCTGACACATACCCACAACCAGTACAAAGGACAGGACCTCACTTTTATGCCTAATGCACATCTTATTCTTGTGGCATTTTAGTTGCTTATTCAGTTTCTTATGACATTTAGGTGTTTCAGATACAGAATAACTGTTTTATGCAACTATTACGTATATATAGGACATATTTTTGTCATTATATCTCAGGACATCTGCCGTTTGACACTAAGTGTGCAGGACACAACTGGCCAAAGAGGGACTGTCCCTCGCAAAGTGGGACAGGTGGTTACCCTATATGTATGTATATATATATATATATATATATATATATATGTGTATGTGTGTAAGTACACATGCATACACATCTATATGATTTAATTACTTTGATCATACTGTTGAATGACTGTGCTGTCTACTATGTTTGTGATAACATCAGCGTTAGGTATAACTGCTGTGGCTTAGTGGTAAATCACATTGATTGTGATGTATAGGGTCCTGGCTTTGGGCCTGGCCGACACGGTATATTGTGTTGCTGGATGGAACAAGGGCCGTTGGACAAAGGATCAGTACAACCCTTTTTAGCTGTGGTTTTCCGTTTAACCGCTGATTCACGTCACGCAAAATCCGTCTACATTCTTACTGTGATACGTCACCCCAGTTCACATTTAATTGGCTGTATATTATTATACAGCATAAAGTTAGCAAGATATGCTCATATACGGATTATGCTTCATAAATGGTGTGTGCTGCAGTCGAACCGGCAATGTCGGCTCTATAGTTGGATGCTCTAACCACTACACTATTGGTGTTCTGCTTCATTTATATGTATACCCATGGTTCATAGTTACCTGAACACACGACTCAACACTTCACTAACACAGCAGGCATCCATTTTCCTTTTGGGAAAACTGCAGTACTACACATGCGCCATTCAATACTGCTCTGGACCCTTACCACATCTTGACTCACTCAAAGTATATTCAGACCTCCAAAGCCTATAGTCCTGGCACATGCGTCTATTTGATTGTCAGGGTGTTCATGTGGTCATCTGGGTTTAGTCTTGTCTGATTGGGGACCGGTACTTCCCTGTACCTAGCTGAAAGTCAGACAGCACGGGGACATTGTTAGTTCCACTTTTAGCATCCTACCTGTGGTTGGGGATGCAGAGGTGTTCTCACCTCTGGCCATCCTGATATATAACAGCACTAAATATTACGGGTGGTTCCACTGCTGTTTCCCTTCACATTCGTTATGACTGCTATATTGTGACCATGTTCATTCTTCATATCTTCATATCTACATATATATATTTTTATATATGTATATATATATATATATATATATATATATATATATATATATATATATATATATATATATATATACACATATATATATATATATATATATATATCGGTCTGTACATACGCATGCATATACATCTACATGCTTATTTACATTTCCCATACCGTTGAATCACCACCACTTACCGTCACGCATACACGCTTGCATACCCACTTACGTCTAGGGTTGCCACCTTTTCAAATGGCCAAAGTGGTGCATTTTCGGGACACACATCAGATTTTACAGGCCGACACATACCCACGGTCAGTACAAAGGTTAGAACTTTACATATTTGCCTAAATGAAAGCTTATTCTTGTAGCACTTTAATTGCTTATTCTGTTTCTTGTAACATTTAATTATTTTACATACAGAAATAACTGTTTTACGCAACTGTTACATGAAATATTGGACATAATTATTTCCTACAATCACAGGACATTTGAATATTTTATTATATTTGGACAGAATACAACTGCCCAAAAAAGGACTGTCCCTCACGAAGTGGGACAGGTGGTAACCCTACTTACGTCTGCTTTAAAGCGCCTTAATCACCCTATATTCGACTGCCACTATGCGAATGTGTAAAGTATATATTCTCGATAATGCACGTGGGTAGATGTGCATCACGGTCAGGTGTTTAATCGCGGGTCATAGGTTCTGCAGGACCGGCTGGTGGCTGAGAAGTCTTGTGGACAACTACTGCTCATACCACTTGTGCCAGATATCTACAGGACTGGACATTGTGTCGTGACACCAAGTCTAATGTTTAGAACAGATACTTGTCCCATGAGGGATATCCAAATATTGTGGGGACCGATGACCTCGATTCTTTTGGCTTTACGAAAATGAGGTAGGGTTATACATGCAAGGGATGCATAGTTTGCAATCCTGGACTGCCTAGGGTGAGATTGCCTACTAGATATGAGTAGGGGTCACTATGTGGAGATATGGCTGTGCCTAGCTAGCAGCCCGACTATGGTTGGTTTTGGTGGACGTTCAGGAAGGGGGGGCGGTGTGCTGTGGAGGGGATGATGGGTATTCAGTTATGTATCCAGGTGTGTTGGATGGCTCAGTTCAGGCCAGACCATTATGTGGGCATGTGCCGGTAATGTTTCTGTACATGTGTATCGCACATTTTAATGTTCATATGTTTGTGGGATTGTGTTCTACAGTATGGCCTGTCAGGTTGTATTGTGGATGTGAATGTTTATTCTTTGGTTTTCTTTCTGATTCATCCACTGCTCCCTCGTACACTTCCAGTTCACCTATTGTGCATCCAACCCAGTTTCCCCTTGGCAAATTATTACATTACCCGTCACCCCCACCCCCATATTCCACACACACCATCCATTACTTCTCTGGTTGATGGCCCATGGCACAGTCAATAGAACACATTGCGTACACTACATATCTTTGGTACCAATATGGTTGTGAGGACTACCCTAGCATTTTTGATCTTCCACATGCTGTACTTCACGTACATAGGTACCCGCAAATACTTATCTTTCATGACATGGTAGGCAGACCCGGGTATTACCCGTTCATCTTTGGGCCATCCTGACAAGGATGACTTGGACCGTGAATGGGTAGATTTTGGGCGAATGCTCTGACTATTGGTAGGGTTGCCACCTTTTCATATGACCAAGATGGGACATTTTCGGGACACACATCAGATTTTACAGGCCAACACATACCCACGGTCAGTACAAAGGATAGTACTTTAGTTTTATGCCTAAATGTAAGCTTATTGTTGTAGCAGTTTAGTTGCTTATGCTGTTTCGTTTACTTGCTTATTCTGTTTCTTGTAGCTTTTAGGTATTTTACGTATGGAAATAAGTATTGTATGGGACTATTACATAAAATATGGGACATAATTATGCCCTACAATTGCAGGACATTTGACATTTATAATGGTTTTGGTATGGACACAACTGCCCAGAGGGGGACTGTCCCTCACAATGTGGGACAGGTAGCAACCCTAACCATTGGGCTAGGCTTAGCAATTGGCGGTGCACTAACATGATGCATTTCGCTTCCACTTGGTATAACTATCGACACTACAATGGAATACAGGCACGGGGTTTTAAATGTCATTTGTTCGAGGGATGGGGGCTCAATATTCAGCTACGTGCCTTTGTGTTTACTTTTTATTTTGGTGTTCGCAAAGCTGTCTTGTATGCTTTGCATACATTTCAGTATCCATGGACACTGACAGGTGTGATTACTATTAGAGGCAGGCTGTACTAGTCAGCATTTTAGGTTGCGTGTATGCAGCCGACATGTTCACGCCTCCGTGCAGTGCTTGGACACACCCCCTGCACTCTCTCACTTTTCCTATGCATGTGGCCATTGCGGCAGCGCGCCTTCAATAATATGCATGTGGTGCTGCGCCATCTCTATGCCACACGGTCGGCGCAAGGCTAACGCCATCCTTGCGCCGAGCTTCATGAATCCCAGGGTTTGTGTTCATCATACGATACTTTCCAAATACTTTCCTTAAACAGAATACTCTCAACTTCTCACTGAAATGACAAAACAATTTTTATACATAACTTCTGTTTGTACAATCCACTACATTGCACGTGGGCTTTCTCTTTAGTAGCTTCCAAATCTGTAAAATCTTAGAATGTATAAATATAAGTTATATTTGTGTATAAATGTAAATAGAATTTTAACTACTATGTGGTTAACTGGAACTTGGTATAATGCAATGTAAGCAAATAAAGTTTTTCTCCCCAGGCCTATGCTAAAAATGGGTATTACCCAGTTGAACTTTCCTGGTAAACAAAGAAAAATACATAAGTACAGTTTAAAATAAAAACAAAATTAAAAAAAAAGATTTGTTTTTACTATAATGTGAGGAAGGAGGGTTGCAGGCAGGAAGCAAAAATAGGGCCTGACTGGGTCCTGCATTTTAGGAGCCCCAGGTACCTGATGTGGGACTTTTTTTTTTTACTCTTTCATTGAAGAACATGCATAGGAGGTAGGGGACATTTATCTGGCCACATGGTTGGAATACCAGAAGAAGGCGTGGACTTTTTTTTCTTCTTTTCTTGAAAAGCTGAGGGGTTGGGGTGCTACTTCATGTGACCTTCACAGAACACTGGTTAAACCAGCTATGCCTCTACAGTTAGAAATAAGTGTTTTGAACAATTGCCTCTCTCTCTGTAAGGTATACAGAAACTGAAGGATTTACTGTAACTAGAAAATGAGAGCTGCGTAGCAGACTTTTTTCTTTAATTTTTTATTATATTTGCTTAGTGGCAACATCTGCTCTAGACTATAAACCTATTTTACAAAGGCAGAATATCAGATTAGACATTTATTGCGGTATTTAAGGATTCATATTTCTAGACCGGTAAATGAGATGTTAAATGAGGTGATGAGAATAACATGGAGAAGAATGGAAGGATAGCCATGATTGAAAAATATTTACATGAAAAATCTTTATGATGTTCATAACTTAAAAGTTGTCATCATTCAGAAATCCAGCAAGAGGTAAATTTGACAGGTCTGGAAATTGAAAATGGATATTAGGAGTAATGATGGACTTGTAATCAAGCAATTGTGGAGGTAAGTGCTCTTTATGATGAAGAATTTATACTGTACATTAGGGACATGCATTACCAGGACTATTAAAATGAAAGTAAGCTCTCTGAAGGAGTAAAAGGTTTTAAGTCAGGACTTCAGAATAACATGCAGTTATTTAAGGTCATGACATGTAGCTGTGACTCCTTTTTTTGAAATATCAGCACCGGTTACTATAAGAATGACTCAAATATTTTTAAGACAAACAATCTGGTTTCTTTCAAAAACAACTGCTAACAGTAATTCAGTTTTAGTCAGTATTTGCTTTGCTGCCTATTAATAATGCACCATTTCAGAAGTGGCTGCCATAATATAGTTCAGGTTCCTGAAATGCATGAATAACTAGAAGAAATGCTGATGCTTATGGGTCTTCTGTTGAAGACCATGACAGAATAAGGAGAAGGATACGGCGCTATGGAATAGATAGGACAGGGTGCACTTCTTATAATAGAAATCCAGCTAGGACAGAACACAGACTCCTTTAGGAACAGCCTAGCCCTTTACTGCAGATCAGCATACGAGGGGACCTCAGATGTAACCCTCAAAGGAGTAATTCATTGTGCTTCTGAATGGGGAGATTGATAGATGTTTGTATCAAGAATGCAAAGTGTAATGGATTTGTACAATACAGACTTACTGCTCTTTCCTTTGTTTGATAGAACAGATCATAGCTCCCAAGTCTGTGGCATGGAGGGATGACACTGACTGTGACATGGAGAGTTGACACTCTGACTGTGGCATGGAGGGATGACACACCATGACTGTGGCATGGAGGGATGACACTCTGTGGCATGGAGGGATGACACTGACTGTGGCATGGATAGATGACACTGACTGTGGCATGGAGGGATGACACTGACTGTGGCATGGAGGGATGACACTGACTGTGGCATGGAGAGATGACACTCTGTGGCATGGAGGGATGACACTCTGTGGCATGGAGAGATGACACTGTGGTGTGGAGAGATGACACTCTGTGGCGTGGAGGAATGACACTGTGTGGCATGGAGAGATGACTGACTGTGGCATGGAGGGATGACACTCTGACTGTGGCATGGAGATATGTCACTCTGTGGCATGGAGAGATGACACACTGTGGCATGGAGAGATGATACTCTGTGGCATGGAACAATGACACTTTGTGGCATGGAGAGATGACACTCTGTGGCATGGAGGAATGACACTGACTGTGACATGGAGGGATGACACTCTGACTGTGACATAGAGGGATGATGCTTTGGAATGACACAGATTATCCCAGCCGGTGCTAAAAGAGCCAGGGAGGGGCAGATGGTAGTAAGAGGCTTCATTGTATCTCCCACCCTGAGGGGAGGAAAATGGTATCCCTGGCTGGCCAAATTGCTCTCATACAGGCAGAGGACTGAACAATGGTCACAGGACTGGGGAATGGAGTCCTGATTTTGCAAGATGATGATAGTAGCCCTCAGAAGCATGTGTGTAGCAGCATGCACATTCCAGGGGAGGGCATAAAATGCCCTTGCAGTGATTAAGGTGGTAGTGTAAGCCACCAGGGGGTGAGGTTAAGCACCTAATCACAAAACCCCTGATGGCTATGTATATGATGGCTCCCAAGCAGTTCATCCAATAAAACCATACCTAAAATAAGATAATAATGAAATAAAATATAACAATATAAAACTTTCAGGCTTAGTGAATACATATTTTAGTTTGTTTTAAACAAAAAATAGACAGTGAAAGCACACTGTTTGCTATGTTGGAGAGCAGTAAATAAAGCAAAGATTCATGCAGCCAAAATGGTTAAAAATAAAATATTTAGCTAAAAATCTCATACTTCAGATAACAGGATGAGACCTCAATGACTCTGAAGTGTTGACTCCGTGGCACAGCACCTTATTCTAAATAGTCTGTCTCTGGTGGGTCTCAAACCCCATGCTCCTCTGCAGTCCCTAATCTTGTACTACCTACTGTAAGTAAATACGTCAGCCTATAGGCAGCTAGATGACTAGCTGCATGTGGACAGAGAAGAAGAGAACACCCGGCCAGTAGTAAGTTTTGCCCACAATGGAAACAGTGAGTTACAGCTGTATATTTGTTGTGACACTCATAAAACTAACTAGATGACAATTTTTAATTTATTCATTTGATTGCAGCCTAAGTGATCTTATCTCTTTTGATCCTTTTTAGGGTCACAAAGACAAATTTAGATTATTTATTTGCTTACTTACTTTTTTACTGGGTACTCTCATTAGGTAGAGATGCTTTTGGTGGAGTGCTGAGGATTATGCTCTTGCTAAATAAAATAAAACACAAAATATAAAACACAAAAGTAGGACTGTAGCAAGTAATTGAAAATTAGATAATGACTTATGTCACGTCTAACAGAAGACAGAAAATTATGGCAAAAATTAGGTGTAGTGTCCTGCAGGATAAAAGTGCTTTCATCAAACTAAACAAATAACTCAAGAGGTCAAGCACAATCTATCAAAGCCAAATTTGAGGTAAATCTGGCCTCTCAGGTCAAGGACAACAACAAGAGTACACATTTTTAAATCAGGTAGGCCCACTGGACACACAGTCCCTTTTCAGTGGTGACCTGGGAGTAATGTCTGGTTAAGTATCTTGCTCAAGGTTACCAAGTAGGCAAAAGAGGGCTGAGGGAATCAAACCCTGTACCACAGGAACTACAGCTTGCAACCTTAACTTCTGCACAAATGGCTGGATAAAGAATAAAACATTGTTTAGCTAGGCCCACAACCCATAGGCAATACACAATTGTGTGCAGAATGCATTGTTAATGGAGCCAACAATAATGAACTGGAGGAAATAGCTTATCTACTGGTAGACAAACTCATCTCTGACTGTATCCCTCACCCCAGCCTCCCCTCAGAAAATACCATCAGATTTAACTCCCCCAACTATCACTAGAAAACAGGTCATCAATGGTCTCTCTCTCTCTCTCTGTCTCCCTCTCAGGCCAAGAACACTGCATTGATGGGCCCCAACAGTATCTCAGGCTGCATTCTAAATAGCACAAAAGATTTACCTATCCAGCCCTCTGGAATCACTATTTAACCATAGCCTCCAAACAGATTTTGTGTCACACAATTGAAAAATGGCTTCCATCATCCCTTTGCATAAAAGGCAGGCCATCTACAGACCATGGAAACTACAGATTCTAAGTCTCACTATTCTCATATGCAAAGTCAGAATTCTCATGGAAAATGATAGAATATGACATAGAAAACCTCCAGACTGGACCCAACACAGTCTGGTTAATCAAAGGCAGGTCATGCCTACTCAACCTGTTTGACTTATTTGAGAAAGTCATCAAAGCAATGGAAAAGGGCAAAATGATTCACACTGCCCACTTTGACCTGGTCAAGGCATTTGACATAATACTGCACTCAGGACTTGTTGACAAACTCAAGAGGTTAGGCATAAACTCTTATGTCACACTGTGGATAGCCAACTGGCTCACAGACAGGATCCAGGAAGTTAGAACTGGAGAGTTCACCAGTGGAGTCCCTGAAGTAGTGGTCCTGGGACCACTCCCGTTTACCATCTACTTCTCTGAAGTCGAAGCCAATGTCAAGGTCCTTTGGCTGACCAAATTTACAGACAACTGCAAGGTCATCCCTGGTCTGGCACCTATACACAGACAGCCTGTAAACAGTTCATCTTCTAGGCCCATGTTTCTAAATGTTTCACCTCCCAAGCCACTGCTTATGCTTATCAAAGTTTACCAGAACTTGTCAGAGATTTGGGATGCATTGGTAGGTTTAAAAAGGCACTTGTGGTCATTAGCCTAGTACACAGCTATGTAGATTTTAAAGGTACAGGTATCAACCATACAGTGAACAGCAAGGTAATGTTTACCATACCATTGCCCATACAATAAAGAAGATATGAAAGGTAGAGGTAAGGTCAGATTAGGGAAATGTAAACAATAATATATATATAAATGTATACAATAATACATCTAAGAGATGGGTTTCTGTGAACTGGAATAAGAAGGACAGCCAGCAAAACAAATTACATTAGGCTATGCAACAGGGCATTTCAGTTACTTGGGAGATATGTTTTAATTGCATTTTTAACACTGAATATTCTGACATTTGTCTTAGGCTGAATGGGAGTTTATTCAGTAACCCTGTCCTCTCTTTCAAGCTACACTCAAAATTCATCACAAGAAAGTTACAACTCAAAACTAGAATACTTTCAGTTATTGTACCCAAACCCTGCCTACAGTCTACTCTACCAGTGCTGACCCTGAATTCATCTACAGACACCAAACTCATCCATACCACCACTAATGAAGTTTTTTTCATTTAGTAAATGTAGTCCCTGCTTACGGGCACCATCTATTTGTCTTAAAAAGACTAAATGGTTACCTGTTCCAACCCATGCAACTCTTCTTCTCTCCAGTTTTTCATTTAAACTTATTTATAGTAGTTGCCACTCAACTTTTTTGCATTTGTTAACTGGGGTCATATCCACATGGATCTTTTTTACTGCTCGGTTCTTATTTATTTTTATTTGTTAACTGGCATAGAACTTTTATCCTCATGGACCTTTCTCAGGCTCAGATTAGGACTATGGTCTGGTTAAATGAGTCAGTCAGGCTTGTACAGTTGACAAACAGAAGATGAGGCAAACAAATCCTGGATTACATGAAGCAGGTCATTAGCAATTCAAAGCCGTAATCCTTTGTGCTAAGTGCCCTTAACAATAAACTTTTTTATTTATTTATACTTTATTGACTGGGTTAGTCTCACTAGGCTAGTAACCTATTTTCAGGAAGGAAAAGATGCACAGTGATATTTATACTACTAGGAGAAATTTGGCCAGGGCATCGGGGAACTTCTACTACTCTTTTCGATAGGTGCCATGGGATGCTTTACATCCACATGAGCTACCGCCTACTCAAAAAGATGGGGCCTTGGTTTAATGTGTCATCCAAAGGATAGCACACTCAGGAGTGCAGCACCCCCTTATGCTACACTGCAGTGTCAGCAATCTTATCTACCTGGTGTGGGAATAGAACCCACAGCCTTCTGCACCAAAGCGAAACATGCTACGCTGCACCACTAACACTACTGCAAACTTATAAACTTGTAATAAAATAGTCCTCATATTACCTTTGAATAGCCTCCAATAATTCACTTAGCTTCCAAAAAATGCAGTTGTCCAAGTTGGTAGATGAAAAGAGCCTTAGCAAAGTGGTATGAGCAAATTGGAGCTACTTTGCCCAATAACTCAGAAAACAAATTGATTTCTTCAATTTTAAAAAAGAATCAAGTAACCTACCTAAAAGAATTATACGCTTGCAACTGCTTCTGATATGTGGTGTAAAGTAAATTTATCCTTCTTACTGTTACTTTGTACATGGCAGGAATAAAGCAGTACTTTAACAGGCATGCCTGACAACTGAACAAATGTAAATAATGGGCAGGATTCACGAAGCCTCCGTGTAAGAGTTAGCAAGTCTTACACGGAGGCTGCAGTTAAACGGGGTGATGTCAGCATGCCATGCATATTCATGAGGGCATGCTGAATCACACCCTAGGCTAACACGGTCCGTGTAGCAATGTTGGGGGCGTGTCCGCATGGTGAGACCTGCAAAGGGACACGCCCCCAGAAGAATCACAGTCCCAAAAGGAAACTCCCACAAGCGAGTCCGCGGAAATGTCACGAAACACAACAGCACACATGCCCCATACAGACTATTAACCCAACTGAAATGTAAAACGTAAAAATGAACAGTTTAATTTTTTTTTTTTAATTTCAGAAATGTTTGCCCGTAATTGCGCTCGTTTGCGCAGGTGTACCCTTCACTCAGCCACAGTTAGCAGTCATTGAAAAAGCATATAAGTTCTCAATATGCAAAATAAGCCAAGTAGCAATAGTGTAGCGGTAGCGACGTCAGCCAAAGAGTAGGCAGTCACGGTTCGGGCACCAACAACATCATTTTTTATTTTTAGTGAAATAAGCACGAAACAATCCCCTGACATATATGTATATATATATGTAATTATAATTTAAGTAAAATGCCATGAAATGGGCCATGTTTTATGAAGAACTCTGACACAATAAAAAAATAAAATATTTTATAAGTGCCCATAGCTTAGCAGTGCTCTAACAAGCTGAGTAAGTTTGCCTGCAGGTGACCAGTGGTTTAACAGGTGTAATAGGAGTGCCCGGAGTTGAGCAGTGCTTTAGCACACTGAAAGTGTGTGCCCATAGTTGTGCAGCATTTCTCACAGCATAATATGCATGCTCATAGCCAAATAACGCGTTAACCAGCATAACCCGTTTGTGCGGAGCTGCCCAGCGTGCCAACCAGCTTACCGGCGGGCAACGTTGAGCAACCTGTATCAAAGCCGCCTTTAAACAGACACACTTCCTAGCCTGTCTAGACAGTAGTAAAATAAAAAAGAAGCAATGCCCAGGCTCAAACCCAGGATACTGTGCATCATAGTCAAAGTACTAAGCCATGACAGCTGTACTGAAAAATGCAGTATTAGCATATATATAGGAATGAATGGAAATAGAAGCATGACAAAACAGGTTTTGTGAAGCTGATACAATTCCAAAATGGCCAATCACAGATAAGTGCGGGAAAAACGGCATATATAAGCCCCATAGGTGGGAATACACAGCATAACTGATTGTGGAACCTATTTGCAGTCAGGATGGCAGGTGTAGGAGAGGGCAGTCGCTTTTGAGCACAGAGGTGGGGTGTTGAGGAGTCCAAATACATGGTTTGGCTCCTAGTCCATGATCATGAGGCTCAACTCATGCAGGGCCAGGTTCTGTGGGGTGCATATAAGGCAGAGACGTGGAACCGGTTGGCACATGATCTCACCAGTGTCACAAGCATACCAAGGACTGGTGAACAGGTCCATTACCATCATGCAGACCTGAAGAGATGGAAGCAGGACCAACTGAACCGTTGGATCCAGGAGGCCCGGCAAATGCCCAACGCCCCACTACTGAGTAAGTATCCATGTAATTATGTATGTAAGGAATTATCCTAGCTGATATTATGGAGATATATGTTCCAATATTACTTCATTTATATTACAGCTGCAGGTGTGCATTCCGCGAATAGGCAAGCCTATGGTGATAGGCTGGAGCGGTGGCGCCACCAGGCAGGTTAGTAATTATATTCCTGTACTTGTTATACAATATAAGTGAGACAGCTTGTAAAAGAGGTCAGTGTAGTCACATATTAATAAAGTTCAAATAACACTAGAAGAAAAATTCTGCTAGCACTGTATGATTAGATAAGTGATGCAGCCTGTAATCCAGAAATAAAAAGTAAACAAGTCTGAAATAGTGATTACCCACCTGAAGTGTAATATCAGATAACCTGCAGCAGCCTGAAAATCACTGGTAAACAAGCCAAAGATAATAGACATGTGTCAAATACATCCCCTTAGAAAATCTGCCATATGAAACAAGTGAGTCTGTTGGAAAGGATTGTTGTAAGCAGGTATGACATGTTAATAATGCCTACAATAAAGTACCGACTTGAATTGTAAAAATAAAACCAGTGAGTGAGAGAAAGATGTATGAATCGACCAAGAAAGCTGTTATAACTTCTGAATAAAGTATACTGCAGTCAGTACATAATGAAATGAATGAGACAGCCACAACCAAAAAGTGAAATGTATGAAATAAAGTACTGAATCTGGAATGTGTCTGTCCCACAATTTGTATATGTTGCTGTACCCTTGCAATATGGAGATAGTATGGTTGTATGAAATAATGAACATCCACAGTTGTCTAGAGCCATATAAATGAAATGTAGCAGGATGCTGTACCTGAACATAGCCAGATATGAAATGTGTATGACTAAAAATGCAATGGATATTAATGTATCAGTAACAGTCTCATCAACAACATTCCTAAGGTTACATATAGGAAACTGTAGTAAGACCTGTAGGGTATATATATCTGCAGCTACTAGAGATGTACAGCATATGTATATGTAGTTGAAGTTGTTAATGAAATATTTCTTCACCTTACCCTATATTCACAAATAATGCCATTCCACAACAAACTGGGTATGTGTATTCACAATCAATTCCTATGGACATTTGTCCTGTTGGTTCAAACATATTTGCATGTACGTTGCTGCATGTGCCCTGTTCACATATCCAAACCCGATGGCCTGTTGCCATCAATCGACCCTGCATGCTGTTGGATTGTGTACTGTTGTTCAAAATATGCATTTGTTATGCTTGCTGTTCAATGTTTGGAATTCATGGGTGTTTGGTTAATGGGAATACTGATGCATGCTGTTACAACTAATTTTAAATGGTATTGTTTGTTACTAACCCAAAATGTCATAAAATATGTCTAAACATAGGACAACAGGGAAGGCGGGTTCCAGCAGACCCACCTCTCCCACCTCAGCTGGCGAGTGCACCTGGCACTAGTGCCCAGGCCGGAACCTCCTCCGGTGGCCCTGTGCCACCTTCGGGTGGAAGCGCTGCAGGGGACGGGGCTCGTCCCCCCTCTGCAAGCGTGGCCAGAGGAGACCGTCCACTCACCCTCCAAAGTGTCCGGTCTGCGGTGCGTAGCGAGATCAGGCATTCTGTGCTTGAACCCCTATGCCAGCTTGAGGCTCGGATGGCACAACTCATGGGTGTCCCTGCTGCCCGTCCTACACAGCCCCCAGCACAGCCCCATCCTAGGCTGTGAAGGCACAGTGGCAACTGCCCATGGGTGGGGATGTCAGTTCCACTGTTGCCATCTGTGGGCTCATGGGCTCGCGATATCCCAACATCCATCCCCGTCAATTGTGTTTCCCCCCCACATGTGTCATACTCCGCCCCTGTATGAATCTTGTTTGTCTTGTCTTGTCTGTTAACCTCACCTACCTACCTCCCCAAATATACCTACTTCCTGTACCTCACTTTCCACTCTCACCTGAAAAAAAAAAGGGCACTCTGTTCCCGCAAAGAAAATTATGCCCCATACATAGCTGCCCATTTTGCAGACATGTCTGCTTGACATGTGAAGTGGTAATTACAATTGGCTGTACAACATACTTTGTTGTCCTCACCCCTCTCTCAGGGGTGGAAGGTTTCAAATTTCACACCAAATTACAGAGATATGCACAGCTGTTGTTGATAAAGAAATAGGCAGCTATGGGCCTTTCCTACATCCTTCCTGCAAATCCCGAGCTTGTTTTCCTACTGTCATACCCTCTTTGTGCCCCCTTTTTCACCACTGTCCTATCTCCCCATTTTCTTTTATTTCAAAGAAATTAGCACGGGTGTGCATGAGAGTAAGCACTTTTAAGCTGTTGTAAGCGGGAGTGCGCTTGTGTATGCTTAGCTAAGCATGTGCTAAAGCTAGCGAGCATGTCACGTGAGCTCAAGAAACCAGCGCTAACCCGCTTACAACTACTTAAAAGTGCCTTAGTCACTCTGAATGATAAGTCCTGTAGTTTGCTCAGCAGCAAAATAAAATTCCTCTGTCAGTCTCGAACCCAGGACCTTGGAAACACTAGTCTGCATGACTTACCACTAAGCCATGACTGATATACAAGAACCTTCTGCTGAAAGCAATATATCATGAAATAGTAGGACTGAATGTAAAGGGAATATAGGAAGGCTATTACACAAAGTTTGTCTTGTATCTTTACTGGCAATTCTTGTGGATTTGTATAACATTAGTGTGAGAAGTGAAACAGCCATGCTAATCGGTAGCTAATAGGTAATAATGTGACAGTAGCACCTTGCAAACCACACACACTATCAAAGCAGGATAAACACTGCTATATTTGAACAGGTAAGAGGCCAGACCTCACAAATGGGACTGATTTACAGGGATGTCCATGATTTGAAAACAAATGTTAACTGTGCCCCACTGACTCCCTGTGAAATGTACTAATAGTAGGCAGAAAGGTGTTTTGTCCCACATAATGGTAACTGTCAACTACTCAAAATATGCACTACGTGCATGTCAGAAATGGTGTATTCAGAAGCACACCCACATGTAGGTGTACAACCCACAAATATCAAAGGAGGTATCCAACTAATAACAGAAGGACAGTATAGCTGTTTACAAGCACTGCATGTGCCTGCTATCCATAACTGTTAGTACAAAGTAGAAGGTGCCACTACTGCTCAGGAGCAAAATAAAATACCCTTGTAGGTGTCAAGCCCCACACCCCGGCCAGACCAGACTGCATGCAGTACCACCAAACCACAACAAACATATAAGGAATTGCTGCTGAAAGAAATATAGCAAGCATTACAAGGAGTGAATGTGAATGGAAAATAGGAAAGCCATAGCAACACATTCCAGTACAGACACCTAGCAGGCCTCCAAGGAGTGAATGTAAAGGCTAAATAGTGAAGCCATAGCAAAAAATTGCAAGAGCCACTGCAGTAAACCAGTTACTCTACAAGTCCCACAGGAAAGCACATACTCCCATTTAAACAGTATTAGTATTTGTAGGTGTCAGTTAACATACACACTGAGAAGAATAAACTGGAGGAAGCAATAGTCAGGTGTCAGTACAACATGCATGTCAGTGCCTACAACACAGCCTGAGATATGAGAGACATACCAACCTTTACGCTCACACAACTGTGTCCACAGCATACCAGCATGGTCCCCACCTTGAAACTCTGAAAGGGCTACACCTACCTCACCTAACATTTTATAGCACTGTCCTGAAATCACAGTGAGAACTGCAATTACCACACAGCAGGCTGCATGCAATTAGCAAATGCTGCCTAACAATCACATGCACATCTTCATATACCTACAAAAGCATCCTGTACTCCCAGTCCACACATGCAATACGTTCATTGCAACAGCTGGAGGGAGAGACAGAGAGAGAGAGAGAGAGAGAGAGAAAAACATAAATAAATAAAAACAAAGAAATAAAAAAAAAACAAATAAGAGACACAGACTGCTGAAACTACTACAGTACAGAACAGCAGGCTACCAAGCAGCAAGCCATCAAAAATAGCAGTGTCCAAGAAAGGTAATGTAAACTAATAATGTAATAGTCTACATACTGTGAACCCTCCATATGTGTTAGCAGTCTGTATATAGATATATATGAGGATGTGCATAGAGCAGGGGACATACTGCAACTGTTAGTGAAGGCTGGACATACATATGTATGTGAAGGATGCTATGTGCACATAACAATGTAGGTTGTAGTGCAACGTACAATGTACTTTGTACAGTACTGAATGTTTAGCAGTATGTTAGTGTGTGTATTCGTATGTGTAAATAAAAAGGTATATATATATATATATATATATATATATATATATATATATATATATATATTATATGTATATGTATGTGTATGTATATTTATATATGTATCTATATATAATGTGCATATATGTATACATAGATAGAGAGGGATGTAGAAATAGATAGACCCAGAATGATACCACAGTACAAGGACAAAATGATTGACCTCAACAATTGGCTAAGCTTCTGGTGTCATTCTAAGGGGATCCAGCATCTGTCTGACTGGAATGACATGACCGATTGCTTTGCCAGAGATGGCCTGCACCTGTCACCCTCAGGATTCCAGATACTGGCTAAGACTCATGCCACCCCTATAGTGCCTTTGTCAGGCAAGGTTCAAATGACAAATACACCACTGTAAACGGTGACATCTGTGACATCTGTGCAGTGACAGAGACCTGGTGCAAAGCTCCAGAGAGCACCCCTGCATTACCGGGCTTCATGTCATACCACACCTGTTGGCCACCTAACCCAGAAAGAAGCACTAAAGGCGGAGGCGTGTCCATATTAATTACGAATATCCACACCTCCAGGCTAGTTGCATAGCATAATGCATCTGAGGTATCCAATTGCAACTAACTCTGGGCAAGAATGCAATCCAAATCGTAGCTTGCTACATACCCCCCACCAGGCCCCAGGATTCACACCCCTCATGTCATGATACACTGGAAATTATTGGGTACAACCTAACACCCTAATAATGGCCGATTTCACCTACCCCACCATTAGCTGGAAAAACTACACCCGTACCAACTCTATTGCTCAACGTTTTCTAGAATTCATAAATACCAACGCCTTGGATTAACATATTCACACCCCCACCAGGGGCAGCAATATCCCAGACTTGGTCATCACCAACATGGGAAACCGGTGTTCCACACCAGAGGTCATTTCCTCATTGGTGAGATCCGACCACAAGGTAATCAGCCTAGCCATCCACATCCCACCCCCAGCCCCAATTAGGGGCACCATTGTAACAAACGTCTCAAAAGCCAATGTCACACTTCTTAAGACAGAAGTGGCAAACTGCATGACACCCATGCAGATGGACAATAGAGGTATGACTGCTGAATCCTACACAAATGCACTGTATAAGCACTTACACGAGTGCATGGATCATGCTATCCCTAATAGAACCAAGTTGTTATCCCCCAGACAAAGGAAGCCAGTCTGGTGGTCCTCTGCCATAAACAAACTCTACATCAGAAGAAAGACACTGTTGCAAAAATAAGTAAATTCCCATGACTGGAGGAACTCCCTGGTCAACCTCAGTAAGAAGCTGAGATCCCTCATAAAATCCCCCAAAGCTAGTTACGAAAACAAAATTGCCACTGACTATAAAGACAACCACAAAGCATTCTAAAGCTATGTCAAGAATCTAAATGGGAACACTCAGATCTGCTCTGAGGTACAGCATAATGGCACTAAATATACAGAACCAACTGATATTGCAGGCAGATAGGTTCAGTGCTAACTTTACCTCCCTCTCACCCCCTAGAGGGCCCATCTCTATACTGGAAGAATGCAAAGTCCCTATAATCACGGCTGCACAGGTAAAATACACACTCTCCAAAGCCAAGAACACAGCATCCATGGGATCTGACAATATCCCAGGCTACGTTCTACACGAACCACTGAATGAACTGGCACCCTACCGCAGTACCATGTTCAATCATAGCCTCACCTCGGGCTTTGTAGCCACTGAATGGCGCACTACAACACATCCCACTCCACAAAGGGGGAGCCACGACGGACCACGGTAACCACCGCCCCATTAGCCTGATGAGCCTGGTCTGTAAGGCTATGGAATGTACCATCATGGAACTCATAAGCAAAGACATTGGTAATCTCCAAACTCTGGACCCTACTCAGTTTGGATTTGTAAAAGGCAGATCATGTCTCCTAAACCTGATTGACTTCTTTGAAGCAGTCACCAAAGCCATAGATGATGGTGAAATGGTTCACACAGCTTATGCAGACCTCGCCAAGCCTTCCAACACCATCCCCCATTCTGGAATTATAGATAAGCACACTAAACTAGGTATAAATCCCTATGTCATAAGATGGGTTGACAACTGGCACACGGACAGAACCCACACTGTGAAAGTAGCGTATTCCAAATCCGACATCAGACCAGTGACAAGTGTAGTATGTGAGTATGTAAGTGTTCATGCCTCACAGAAACATGGTTAAAGACAGGAATCAAGGATAATGAAATAATTCCTCCTGGCTACAACATTCTGAGGCAGGACCGCCTAAAGCGTAAGGGAGGAGGAGTTGCACTCCTTTACAAAAATGGATTACAGATCTCCTCTATTAATGACATCCCACCCTTGCAAAATAAAGCTGAAATCCTTATCTCTAAACTGCAGATTAACCCTAAAAAATCCCTCTATATAATTTGTCTCTACTTACCCCCTGGTAATAACAACATAATTATTGAAGAAATTCTTGGTTGGCTGTCTTCAACTTACCCACAGGAAACAATAGTACTAGGTGACTTTAATAATGACTGGAAAACCATTAATACCATTAACCCCTCCACTCACATTAGTCTCCATGGTTTTACTCAAACAATCAACCTAACGACCAGAATAAATAAACCTACAAAAAAAGAGAGTACCTTAGACTGGATACTCACAAATAAAGACCCAAGTACTTATAAGGTAGGTACCTTACCAGACGATCTTAGTGATCATATGCTTACCTACATAATAAGACAAAAAAATGATATCTTCATCACTCCAACCTATAGAACAATTCGGTCTAAGAAACACTTCAACCCTGAACTCTTCCAAAATGAACTTAGAGCTTGTGATTGGAAACCTGTTAAAACCCATCCACTCGATGAAGCTGTCACATATTTTAACTCTCAATTTCTTTCTATCCTAAATAAGCATGCACCCTTATGATCTATTAGAGTAAAATTCAAACCAGCCCATGGCTAACACTTGAGACTAAGAATAAAATACTACAAAGAAATAAAGCTTGGCATAATTGGAGAACTAACAGAACCTCCCCTGATAGGCAAATCTTTAGACAATTTAGAAATATGACAAAAAAGGCTATACTATCTGACAAAAAGAACTACTATAGCAAGCTTTAACAAACGCACCAAAAGCAACCTCAGAAATTCTGGGCAAGCATCAATAGTCTCCTTAAACCTGGTCTCTGTAGTACACTATCTCCTCATGATGCTGACCAAAACACCCCACTCCAAACTGCGAATAATTTCAACACCTACTTTACAGAGACCATCCAGTCCTTAGCAAGCCAGCTTTCTATTGAGAATATGAGGCAACCTTCCCATAGTTCTATACCCCTACCAACTTTCACATTTCACCCCATCTCTACTAACTCTATCTACAAAATCCTCCTAAAGCTTAAGCCTTCTACCCCCTCAGCAGACCAATTACCTGCTGAGTATCTGCAAATAGCAGCAAAATCCATTGCCTTTCCCATATCCATCCTACTAAATAGAACCATTAATGAAGGTATCATCCCTGAAATCTGGAAGGTCTCCCATATCATCCCACTTCATAAAGGTGGTAAATCCACTGACTATTCTAACTACAGACCAATAGCTCTTCTTTCACCCTTAGCTAAAGTCATGGAAAAATGTATTCACCATCAGTTACTTAACCACTTAATGAAACACAATATTTTGGCTACTTGCCAACATGGCTTTAGGCCATTTCACAGCACCACCACTGCCCTTCTATCCTTCACTGATACCATCAATAAAAACCGTAATAACAACACCCTCTTCTGCTCTTTTCATCGACCTGTCAAAGGCTTTTGATATGGTCAACCATCCCCTACTTATAAATACCCTTGAACTTCTTGCTCTCGATCCCCCAGCTATTCAGTGGTTCAAATCCTACCTTAACAATAGGCAGCAAGCAGTTCTCTGGCAAAATAAACTATCATCCCTCCTACCAGTCTCCATAGGAGTCCCCCAGGGCTCAATTCTGGGACCCCTTCTTTTTTCACTATTTATCAACAACCTTCACATAGCAGTCCCAGAAGCCACCTGTATTCAATATGCCGATGATTCCACACTTATATGCTCTGCTAACTCCACCTCAGACCTCCACTACATAACCCAAAAAGTATTTAACATGGTTGAAGAATAGTTCCTAAAACGTTGCCTTCTTTTGAATGCCAAAAAAACTAAACTTCTACTATTTCCACCTACCAGTAGGTCCTCTCCTATTGATCTCTCTATTGTATCTAGCAAAGGCACCCTGATAATGCCTGAACAATCTACTAAACTTCTAGGAGTCACAATCGACAACAACCTCACCTACGATATACACATTAACAACACCATACAAGCAGTGAACAGAAAAATTGGTTCCTTATACAGAATCAAACCTTTCCTTACTCCTCAGGCCAGAACCACCATTGCCCACTCTCCCTTAATCTCTACACTTCTCTATGCTTCATCAATTTATACTAATCTAAAAAGAACTAACCTCCAAAAAATTTCTCACGTCTATAACAATATCGCCAGGTTTGCTACCAGCAATCCATACATGACACACCATTGTCTTAATCTTAAGCAGCTCAAGTGGCTTGAATTACCTAGCTTGCTAACATTTTCCCAACTCATCATTGCTCACAAAATCTTTTATCAACCTAAAAATACTCCTATTTTTGCTAACCTTATCACCCCCTATACTAATCTAACTTCACTACGCTCCTCAAGTAGATTACTTGTTTGTACTACAAAGTCTAATAACTTGTCAGGTGATAGCATTTTCTCAAACACTGTTGGCAAACATTGGAACCTTCTACCTACAGATCTAACTCTACTACCATCTCTTTCTCTTTAAACTAAGACTCAAACTTCACCTAAAATCACACTGGTTGTGCCCCTGCACAAACCCTGACTAAATTGCTTCCTCTTTCACTTCTATCTTCCTACTTCCTTGGGTCCACTTTTACCCTTTTACCCCTCTTATGTATATAACCGCTCTCCTTTTTTGCTTTCTAACTTTTTCTTTCTTCAACTTTCCTATAATGCTCCTTTATACTAAGGTTTGCATATAATTGCAATGTTTACAAGTATATTATACCTTTTTTAGTAGACTACCCTTAAACGATTTTCATTATGCTACATTTACTAAGAGTAGTTCATCCTCTGTTAAAAAAAAAAAAAAAAAAAAATATTTTTAATCAATTTTTTCTATATTTGTATTTGGTTTCAATGTTTTTATGTAACGATTACTACTGTTTATATTTGTTTCTGTAAATCCTCTATTCATCTTTTAATGTTTTTTAATGTTTGTCTTGGAGCTTTTCTCCCCGGGCCTCTACTGAAAATGGGCATGTATCCAGTTGGACTAGCCCGGTCAACAAATGTAAAATAAAATAAAATAAATAAATAGTACCACAGGGTTCAGTCCTGGGTCCTCCCCTGTTTGGTATCTACTTCTCCAAAGTGCAGGCCAACACAGAAGGTCTGTGGCTAACAAAGTTTGCAGATGACTGCAACCTAGGAGCCATAATCGCAACTCCTAACGATGTGGGCAAACTACAAAAGGCCCTCACTGAGACAGATACCTGGTGTCAAAGCCATGACCTGAAGCTCAATGCCAAAATGTGTATTGTCATCCCCGTGGTATAATCTCTGTACCCATGAACTACCAGATAGCTGGTAGTCTACTTAATGCCAAAAATGTGATAATAGACCTTGGGACACAGGTGCACAGTAGTCTCTCCTTTGATAATCACATTGCCACAGTGGTCGGGAAATCCTTCTACATGGCTTATCTCATCACAAAAGGATTCCCATCCAGAAAAAAGAGGTAATTGTTCCCCTCAACTCATCACTTATTAGACCCATAATAGAGTACAACGCCCCTTTTGGTATGTACCTCACAGGACAACTACAACAACTGGAAAGACCGCAGAAATACCTCACAAAGAGGATTACTGGCCTCAAACAGATGCCCTATGCAAACCGTCTCAAAAAACTACAGCTTGACTCCATGGCATATCACCTACTCAGGGGTGATCTCTGCCTAACATACACAGCTATGTCAAACCTACAGCTGTTGGACATGCTCCACTTAAATAAATCCCAATCCCTCTGAGCTACATGCTTTAGGGACCTTAACCTTGTCACCACAATAAACATAACATGCTGGAGGGATAGAGTCCTGTCCCAGACACTTCCCATACTCTGGAACAGACTACCTATCTATGTCAAACAGAGCTCCTCATTAGCACTCTTCAAGAAAGATCCTGATGATTGGATGGGAAATGGAGAATTCACCCCGGGGATCACGTCTGTGGCTCTGCTCGACAGGGGCATAGGAAAATACCTTTCTTGGGTGGCGAAAGCCAGGGTACATTTATTGTCTAGGCTTGTATGGGCCCTAGGGCCGATAGCCTAATACCTACCTATGAACATATATAGATAGATGGATAGAATATGTATATACACATATTATATAATAGACACATACATATATAGATATATATATATATACATACACATATACAGACAGATATGCATGTGTACAGATATGTATGTATATGAATATCTCTCTCTCCCTATCTCTCACCCCCCCTCTCTCTCATATATAGATATAGATATATACTGAGAGAGGCACATGTCTGTAGATGTATTGCAACAGGTGCCTGTTGACAAAGGCATGTACTGAACACCAGTGCGGATACAGGAGTACCATATCCCATTCCAAAACACTTACACCACTAACCACCACATATGTGGTTGCCTGCCTACTACTGGATGTGTCAAGAGGGAACATGGGAAACAAGTGTACAATAGCTTCCCCTGTGATATTCACAGTGGCACACAAGTCTTGTAATACCTGTACATGGTACATGTCACCAGAAATTGTGTGTCAGCTAGTGAAATGTAGGTCACTGTACCCCTCTACACCTCACAATGTCCTACATGGTATGTACCTCCCATGACAACTACAGAAAGGGAGAAGGATACAGTCATACCTAACAAACAGTGATAATGCCCTCAAACACATTACCTATGCAGAGTGACTGACAAAACCACAGATAGAGTGCCTCTCAAACTACCAACACAGAGCATACCACTGCTGGATATACATAGTCACACCCATAACAGTTGTCCAACAACCATGGTAACACCTCACAATATCCCCAGCATAAATGACCTATGTCTGTCATCCTTGGCACCACAGTAAAGAGCACATGGTGGAAGTACAGGTCCCTACACACAAATAGGCCATACCCTGGAGTAAACCACCCAGCATTATGAAGCAAGGCTCCCCATTAGTAGATGTCAGACATACCTCTGTTGAATGTTATGCAGATAGGTAGTATGCCATATGAGTCACCCTGTGTAACTGTTTGACAGGAGCAAGTACAACCACATTACATGTGTCCCAAGGGGCAGGGTAGCATAACAGTATGCTGCTGTAGGCCCAGGCCCAATAGCATACTACCTGCCTATGACACAATGCACACACACATGTACTCATTGCAATACCAACTATGTGAGATGGAATGCGTGTGCCACTGACTGTGTGCAAAGTCTGTAATGGTGTGATTGCTCAGCATGACTTTGTGTCTGTCATGGTAGTGTGTGTCCTTGGTGTGAGGCCAGAGAAAGATGTGTCAGGTATTGGGATACAAACATACTACATTACTGAAAAATTCTATAGAGCTGCTCTGCTTACTGCTTGCTGTGGGATTTGAAGTCTTCTTAAGACACACAGTCTTGCTGTGCTGTTTACTGCTGAATCAGAGACACATCATGACTCCATCTGTAGTCTGTTTAAAGTACCAAGCCTTTCAAATTGCACATTGATAAAGAAATATATTTTGCAGCTATAAGCACAGTCATAGATAACTTATTTTATAACAAACCACATGTAGTCTGTCAGATTTGTAGCATATATTTACAAAGTTTTCCTTCATTACAGATATGAATGATGACTTCTACAAAATACCTCTCTCTGTCCTTCTCTCTCTGTGTGCTTCTCTCACATAACTGAACTGCTATATAGAAAGCTAGTCACAAACACATTTCCTGGGAAGTCACATAATGTCTGTTTTTAGACTTTTCTATTGTTCTTTTTGATTTAAGCACTTTTGCTGATGTGAGGATGCCATTCTGAAAGGAAACATCTGTTTAAGCTGTTCCTACTGGAAAAACATCACGTATTGCTGAATTTATAAAAAAGGATGTCTGTTAATAGATATTTGTTCTACAAACATGAGAAAATCATGTAATGCTTGTTTTCCAGTATTGCTTTCTTAGGCATTTCCTGATGCTGTGAAGAGAAGCCTGTCTCTTATACATATAGTATGAATGCACAGTGTAAACTCTATACATATATTCAAGCAAACTTTTTCTTTCAGCATATTTACAACATAATTAATTTCACTTTTATATTCATAATATCTAACAATTCCCTCTGTTTTTAAATATACTCAAAACATTTTATATAAAAAACACATTAAGAAACAAAACCTTTAGTTTTTTTGATACAAGTCAAAATGCAATTTTACATAGTTAATACAATGAAAACATGTATTACTACCAAACCTGAATGTATTTAACAACTTTTTCTTTTGCAGACCATTCTGTGAAAATATTTTATCAGTTATGAGCTGGGTCTGCTTTAATGTTATTTTTTTTTTAACTTGATCAATTTATTCTTTTGCAATCATAGAATTTCATTTATGACTTAGAACTGTTTCATTAACTCTTTGCAACTGTTGAATTAACTATAAGAGATTAGAACCATGTGCTTCTGCAAGCATTTATACACTTCTGAAAATATACAGTTTCAATGTCATTTTAACCATAACATTGTGGTCATGTCTTTGAACTGCCCATTAACATCTTGGTTGAATACTGATTACAATGTATCCTGATCAGTATGTATTTACACAGACTATTTGCTATTTATGCATTTCAATTTACTAGGTATACTGGACCCATTTTTTTAAAACTTGCTTTTCACACATATTTATTACTAGACATTCATTTAATTTGTACTGAATTCTTCTGCATTTGTACATACAAAGACTATCATTTGTACTGAATTCTTCTGCATACAATGACTATAAAGTACATTTAGTCTAATCTTACAAATTTAATAACATTAATATTAAGCAAAATCTTGGAAAATGTTTGTCTCTTTAGAAATATCTAGTGGAATTGCCACCAAATCCATATGTCATGTTATTTTAAACTACATACTCAGCAATTATTAAAAATATTCATGCTTTTTATACCAACATTGTTTTGCCAAAAACATATTAAAAATAGTGACCAATCTTGTTCAATTTTTTTTTTACTCTCTTTTGTATAGCTGTAATCAATTTTAAGCCATCTCTTGTTTTTTAAACCATCTCTTGTATAGTTTTACAGTTTAACAGGTTGTAAATACAATTTAATACTAAGCAATACAATAATAACCATTATGATAGCTATTAACAACTTATAAAATCTCTTATCCTGTCAGGTTTAATCCAGTTTTCCAGTATTTCTAATATGCTAATACCTGTTTTTCCCCATAAAAGAGTATTGTCAAGAAGGAATTAGATATTTTTTTCCTGTAGCTTTATTTTAGACCCTTATTATTTATTTTTTCTGTAGCTTTATTTCAGACCCTTGTTGTTTATTTTTTCTGTAGCTTTATTTCAGACCCTTGTGCAGTACTGCTTACACAGTCAGTGTAAAACTGAGAAAGTGCCCCTCCCCCTTATACAGTCAGTGTAAAACAGAGAAAGTACCCCTCCCCCTGTAGTACTTCAGCACTGTTTACCTGCCCTATGCTGTGATAATAGAATGTATGTCAGCCCAACACTTTGGTTATACATTTATGTTATTAAATTATGAACTTTTGTCTGATTTGATAATGTTTTATAAAGCTTTTGCTGTTTACTACCACTAGTAGGCATTTACACCCTCCTGCACAATTGATTTGAACTGTATATATACTATAGCCCATTTGCTGGCTGTACTTGATACAACTGAGGTTTTTTTTCTTCTCTTTTAACATTTACTTGCAAATAGATTATCAGTGACATCTATGCACAATTGTGACATTTATTACAATTACTAAATAGTGTTGCCTGTAAATATTTTAACAATTATGTTTTAATAACAATGATGCTTTAGAAAAACTCAAGCTACTTGTCTGGCAATCAGTCTTGTTGTTTATCTTATCTTTCCAGCATTTCCTGTAACTATTCATTCAGTCTAGGAAGGTCTGAGCTCACATTTTATACTCTATAAACTATAATTAATTCTTTTAGCATTTTTCCTTTAATGTGATTGTGATTTGCAGAACTATGCATTTATACTACATAAATAGACATCATTTTACAATTACCTTACATGGATTTCAGTACTTTTTATTTTTTTTTATTTATTTAACTATTTAACTGTCCTGCCATTAATTTTACAAAAAACTGTTTGACTAATACCATCTGTGATTTTATTTATTTTTAAAATTCAGAACTTTAACTGTTTGATGTTATAAACAAATTGTAAAAAACAAAATAGATATTAGTTTAACCAACACATTTATATTTATATTATTTATTTTTGCTGTTGTCTGCCTGTTATGCTTGTGTATTGTAACAGATGTACTCTAGATGAAAAGAACACACATGCATGTCTGTCTTGTATATGTATATCTTTATACAAGCATGTCATGTCTTGTGACTTTAAATTTTTATTCTTATTAACTATTTTTATTTAATTTTATGCACTATAACAGTTTTGTTTACATTTTGACTGTGCTAAGAATGGCATTCATATGCTTTACTTTACTGTAGTACTGATAGATGTCTTGCTTTAACTGAATGAAAGTAAAACATTTAAGAATGATTTGCCCCTACATCAGATCCTACCATCCTACCATGTATGTTTAACCATTTTCAAAACATAAACATATTATAAAGTATATTTCTTTTGCACAGATTAACTGTGTATGTAGGAAGTTCCCAGTCTTTGTCAGTTGAGCTAATTTATTTCCTTTATCCTGCAACTGCTGTTGAATTTCCTGTGATATTGCATGGTCTTTCTGACATTCTTTAGTAAGCTGTTCTGCTGAATTTGAAACTCCTATGCCCTTTTGAAAAGATGTGTGTATAACTTGTCTAAGCTTCCTGAATTCATTGTGTCTGTCTTTTAGAAGTTTATTACATTTCTTTGTAACAAAATGTACTAGAGTTTCTATCAGTAACTGATTTGACTGTTGTTGCAACTCTGAAATAAACCTTTTACATCTGGTGACAGGACATAACTGTCTAACATTTGAATATAATGTCAACATATTAACTTTTCTTGGTTCTTTACCTTTACCATTTTTGTCTGTACAGTCTAACCTTTGGATAATGTCATGCACTGTATTTTTATGACATTGTACACACAATAAACATTTTTATACCACACATGATTTTACTTCAGATACCAGTCAAATATTATAATCCATTTGCATAATGCCTTACTATCAAATTGCAATCCATTTGCATAATGCCTTACTGTTAACTTGCCCTAATAAGGTTTTACATTTGCTAATATGCTGTATATACATTTATTCTGTTATTATTATTACCTCTATGGCATTCATACTGTATGTAACACAGAATAATTTCCTTACCAGTCAACAGACAGGCAGATGGCCAAGCTGCTTTACTGTAGATGATTGAAAAGTTTCTGTAGTCACTTGTGAAGTTGGTACAGCAAAACTGGCAGATTCAGTTTTACATCTTCATCTTGTACCTTTTCTGGAGAATTTATGGAACTGCTCCACCTTCCTGCAATGCAGTCTCACCGGATTTAGACGTCTATTAAACTGTATTGCTACAAACTGCTGAAAACTGTAGAAATCTGAAGTACTTCACATAAACGTTACTGTGCTTTTACAGGAGTGACATTACCCATCCACTCCCCCTGTTTTTGGATACAGGCTAGGAACGTTGTCAAAGGATCACCATTGAAAAATTATATAGAGCTGCTCTGCTTACTGCTTGCTGTGGGATTTGAAGTCTTCTTAAGACACACAGTCTTGCTGTGCTGTTTACTGCTGAATCAGAGACACATCATGACTCCATCTGTAGTCTGTTTAAAGTACCAAGCCTTTCAAATTGCACATTGATAAAGAAATATATTTTGCAGCTATAAGCACAGTCATAGATAACTTATTTTATAACAAACCACACGTAGTCTGTCAGATTTGTAGCATATATTTACAAAGTTTTCCTTCATTACAGATATGAATGATGACTTCTACAAAATACCTCTCTCTGTGTGCTTCTCTCACATAACTGAACTGCTATATAGAAAGCTAGTCACGAACACATTTCCTGGGAAGTCACATAATGTCTGTTTTTAGACTTTTCTATTGTTCTTTTGTGATTTAAGCACTTTTGCTGATGTGAGGATGCCATTCTGAAAGGAAACATCTGTTTAAGCTGTTCCTACTGGAAAAACATCACGTATTGCTGAATTTATAAAAAAGGATGTCTGTTAATAGATATTTGTTCTACAAACATGAGAAAATCATGTAATGCTTGTTTTCCAGTATTGCTTTCTTAGGCATTTCCTGATGCTGTGAAGAGAAGCCTGTCTGTTATACATATAGTATGAATGCACAGTGTAAACTCTATACATATATTCAAGCAAACTTTTTCTTTCAGCATATTTACAACATAATTAATTTCACTTTTATATTCATAATATCTAACACATTGCCATATGTTGTGCTGTGGTTCCCTGTATGTGACTGTGGTGTAGGTATGGATATGGCAACAAAGACAACGGTGCATTACCAGTGACATTTGTACTGTGCATTGCATGCATTGCATGGGTTGACAATGTTCCCCATACATTACCTTGATACATACCCCCAGTGTGAGGCTGTGCATTGGACCTCAAACAGTGTGCCGACTGCTGGAGTATACTTGTTTGTTGTATGGAGTGTGCCAGGCACTGTCACAGAGTTGTCAGCTGAGCACTGATATGTGGTCATTGAAATGTGTATCCCCCAATAGACAGACAGATGCTGTATATGTCAGTTCAGTGATATCACTACAGTAGAGTTTTATGTGTGCCATATCACTTGCTCACATAGTTTCATAGTTTCATAGTATAGTACTAGGCTATCTGCCCTGGGGCATTTGTAAGCCTAGCCATAGTGATGTGACTTTTGCCACCCCATGAAATGGTACAAAAATGTACAGAATAAATCTAGAATACTGTGCCTCTGCCTAGTAGTGACACAATGAAGGTCCATTTATATAAAAGAATTAGTTTACTGTGCCCCTGTCTAGCAGTGACACAGATGTGACCCCTGGGGTAAACTTACGATCTCCCATCCACTCATCAAGATTTCTCTTGAAGAGAGTCAGTGAGGGGCTTTGCCTAATACAAACTGGGATCCTGTTCCAAAGCATGGGAAGCCTCTGGGTTATGAATCTATCCCTCCAGCATGTCCTATTCATACTTGTGCCGAGGTTTAAGTCTTTAGCTCTTGTGGTCCTGATGGATTTGGATTTTTTGAGGTGGAGCATGTCCATCAGATCCTGATTGGACATGGCCTTGTACATCAGGCAGAAATCACCTCTGAGCAGGCGGTATGCTACTGAATAGAGCTGAAGTTTCTTTAGTCTGGCAGAATAAGACATATGTTTGAGACCCTTGATCCTTTTGGTGTGAGGTACTTTTGTGGTCTCTCCAGCTGTTGCAAGTGCCGGGTGAGGTACATACCAAATGGGGCATTGTACTCAATCATGGGTCTGATGAGGGAGGAATATAGGGGTACAATGACATCCTTGGATCTGGATGTGAATCCCTTCATGATGAGGTGTGCAAGGTAGAATGTTTTTCTAACCACTTTGGCAACATGGGTGTCAAATGAGAGGTCGCTGTCTACTTGAGTCCGTAGGTCTCTGATTACCTACT
>NC_056751.1:158944856-159026352 GCF_019279795.1 Protopterus annectens
CTCTCTCTCTCTCTCTATCTATCTATTTTATTTTTATTTATTTTACATTTGTTAACCGGGCTAGTCCAACTGGATACATGTCCATTTTCAGTGGAGGCCCGAGGAGAAAAGCTCTGCTATCTAACAGCATGATAATCAAACAGTCTTTACAAAATACTTAAGGTGTTACACGCATGAGAGAAAAAGTAAATACACAAATCAAAAATTAAAGCATGAAAAATATGTACACAGTAAAAAAAATAAAAAAATTTTAAGCACAGAACATACTTTGGGCATTATAATGACAATGTGAAGAAAGTACATAAAGATAATAGGAGGTAGTGCTATAGCTTGAGTATTGAAAAGGGTAGAATAAGACAGGATACAGTAGGATGTTTGAAGGTAAGCAGTAGAATAGGGAGGAGGGTATAGTTATAGGATTAGAGAGAGCATTTCTTAGTGGAATAGCTTAGAGCTGGGAGAAAGAAAGATGTTTGCAAGAGTAGTGAGGAGCAGAAAGATCAGGTTGGGTAGTTGCATGAGCATAGCCTGTGGTTGGATAGGTAGTGTTTTAGTTTAGTTTTAAATAGAGAGTTGGAGGTTTGGGTTGTCAGGTCAGGAGGAAGTTGATTCCATATTTTACCAACTGAGTTGATAGATAGATATCTATCTATATATCTATATATATCTATATATCTATATATATCTATATATATCTTTGTATGTATATATGTGTATATATATATATATATATATATATATATATATATATGTATGTGTATATATATGTATGTGTATATGTGTGTATATATATATATATATATATATATATATATATATATATATATATATATATATATATATATAAAATCTGTCTATATATCTATTCATGTGAGTGTTCAATCTCGCCTTTGTTCTTACACATGGGTTCGGAGCCGATCCTCGGCTCCGTGCCGGCCGACTGCAAGCTCTGCATCGAGAAGAAGCTCGAGGACATCTAATACCCACAATCCCCCTCTGCCTTTACCTCAGATCTAGTTTGCCGCTGCTGCATACGCATCGCTGGAGACTAGCTCGAGGCTGTTCAGATAAGATTTTTTATCTATTCTGTACTAAATTTCAGAAAATTTCTTTAAATCTAGTTACTTAAGTGAGAGTAGGTGTGTGAGTGTCTGGAATTTCTCGATACTTAGAATAAGTTAACTTAGTTAACTTTTGAGTTAGAGTTTTTTCGGGGCCTACCCCTTCTTGGACTTGTGACTAGAAACTTATTGTAGTCTTGCCTTTTGGGCAGTTATCGGATTTGACTTTATTCCCGGATTTGACACTATTACTGGATTGGACTTTTTACTGGACTGGACTGTCTTTTTCATTGTTAATATGTCTGAAAAGATGAAATCTGGTTTTAAACGTTGTCAGTGTGGCCAAAAAATGTCGGTCACAGACAACCACAGTTCCTGTGTCTACTGTCTTGGCCCTCTCCACTTACAAGAGGACTGCTCTATTTGTCACTCTTTTAGTGGGAGGGTCATGACAGATGGGCGCAGGAAACTGATGGATAGAGGATTGCTGAAACCCTCTTTCCAGGAGGCTTTGGATGCTTCAGACCAGGCATCCAAGTCTTCGAAGGGGTCGAAGGCGTCTGAGCCAGTCATCGGCTCCGAGCTCTTCGAGTCTAGTTAGATCACCGGTTCCACAGACTTTGGGGCCGAGTGTTCAACTGTTGGCAGTTCCCGAGCCTCGAGTCTTGGAACCGGTGACGGAGCTCCCTCCACCGACTCTGCTGAGGTCGGCTCCGTCTTCGATCCCTTCGACTCGTTCTTCTAGAGCCCTTTCCGACACAGACGTGGACCGTGTGGTGCAGAAACTTATGGGGCATACGGCCCTGTCCAAACTTATTTCGGTCTCCTCTCAGTTGATGTCGAGACTTGAAGGCCTGCCACTATCTCCAGCTGTTCCTCCTCCGAGACCTGTTCAGTCTTCGGAGCCGGAAGAAGCTGACCTGATTGTGGAGCCCTCGGTGCCAGAACCGTCTTTTTCTCGGTCGGCACCGTTTACCTCGACTCCATCCGATCCGGTACCGGAGTCTCGGGTCAAGATCTGTCCTTGGTTCTGGGACCGAGAGTCGGACCGATGTTTCGTTCACTCTCCTCTCGGGCCTCGCACGGATCGATTCGGTTCCGTCCTCGGGTCGGTGCCTTCGCTCCTGTTTCGGGATTCTTCCCATTTCTTCGAACCGGGAGATACCTCTACTCGGGACCCGAGGGTCTTCGACCTCATGAGGAAGGTGTTGTCTACCCAGACAACCACATCAGCCGGTACAGCTTCTCCTCCCCGCAAAGAACCGTTATCCTCCTCTGCACCCACGGCCACGTCCAAGCGTCGGGCACCAGTGTCTCAGCCACCCCTGGAGGGTGCCCCCTCTTCCTCGGAGGCTTCTTTGGATGCTCCCCACGAAGAAGTTCCTAGGAAAAGACTGTGTAAGAGGAGGCACTTGGATTCTCCACAAGAATCCTTGACATCTGATACTGACTTAGATGAGTCAGAAGGGTCCCCTAAGTCACCTTCAGAGGATGTCTCTCTTTCTGACATCTTGGAGATCCTTAAACAGAGAGGTGACTGGCAAGCCCTCCCCCCTTCTGAGGATGAGTCAGTTTTGCTGAAGGCATTTGGTGCCCGCCCTTCCTCCTCCTGGGTCACTCCGCCTTTGATGAGTTAATGGAATTGATTGCTCAAGGGCGTGGAGACTCTGACACGGTGGAACCTGTCCCTAGGAAGCCAAATAAGTACATCACGGCACCACAGGACAAAGCTTACCTTACCAAAGGAGTTCCAGTACGCCATGGTGGTGGCAGCGCCACGAAAAAGGAGATGTCGGAGTCTTCCTCATCTGTCCATCCGCCTAACAAAGATTCTAGGACCATGGACAGATACGGGAAGCGCATTTTCAGTTCAGCGGCTTTTTCTATGCTCCCTGAACTATTTGACCCATTTTACACGCTACACGCTACAGAGGGATCTAGTCAAAGAGTTGGGAGATACCCTCCAGGGTACTACAGATGCCGCTGTCTCAGAGAAAGTTACAGCATCTCAACACCCTTACGCCCATTGTGAACTCGTCCATGAGACTGATCCTATGCAGTCAAGGATCGAGTAGGGCAGCGGCTTCAGCGATTGCTCTTCGTAGGCAATCCTGGATGCGCTTATGTTCGCTTGGAAGCCTTCAAGTCTTCCTTTACTAACGCCCATTTGATGGAGCCACACTTTTGGCCCTAAAGTAAAGGAGACCCTTACCCGGTGTGAACAGGAGGGAAAGACTCTGTCTGCTGTCGGAGTCCGCTTTTCCACCCTTCCAGACCGCACCCCAAAGGGCAACGTAGTGGAAAATGTGGTTTCAAAACCCCAAGGATCTTTTCCAAACACACAGGGTGATGCCCCTCTAGAGGCAGAGGGGGGCAGAGGTGGAAGACGCCGCCCTGGCGGCAGAGGGGGTCCGCAAAACCAAGGTGACAGGGATAACCTCCCTGGCAAACCTTTTCAGCACTCCTGAGAGGAGGCCCGACTGTCCTGCTCTGGAGGCAGTCGGGGGTCGCTTAGCTTTATACCCTCAGGCCTGGCAAAACCTTTCTTCGGACAATTGGGTAAAAAGCATTATTACCAGAGGTTACAAGATCCCATTTCTATCCACCCCCATTTCAAAGAGAAAACTCCCAGAATGTACCACCCCATCTGCGAGAGCCAGCAGCTACAGAAATTTCAAAGCTGCTAGAAAAAGAGTCATCCAACCAGTCCCAGCGGACCAAATAGGATTCGGAACTTACTCAAGGTTCTTTTTAGTTCCAAAGAAAACAGGGGACTGGAGGCCAATTCTGGACCTAAGTCATCTCAACACCTTTGTCAAGAAGGAAAAGTTCCGAATGGTCACGCTTCAATCGATCCTTCCATTCTTACGGAAGGACGAGTGTATGTGCTCAATAGATCTGAAGGACGATACTACCACATCAAAATGGCCAGGGCGTCCAGAGATCACTTGCGCCCGGCTGGGAGCCAGTCACTATCAGTTTCGAGCCCTGCCCTTTGGCCTGACCACAGCCCCAGGGTCTTCACCAAATGCATGGCAGTGGTAGCGCCTCATCTGAGGCCTAGGATTCCAAGTGTTTCCGTGATCTGGACGACTGGCTCCTGTCTGCCACCACCAGGCCAACTGATACAAGCCAGGATTACTCCCTACAACTTTGTACACACCTTGGCATTTCAGTAAATTTCGAAAAATCTTTGCTACAGCCATCACAGCATATCTTATTTATAGGAGCGGAATTAGATACGCGTCAGTTACTTCTAAAACTGCCGACAGAAAGAATAGTAGCACTTCAATTCAACATTTCCCTTCTGCTGTCGTCCAGAAAATCCCCAGCAAAAATTGTTCTGAAAGTTTTGGGTCTCATGGCAGCTTCTCTCATAGCAATACCATTGGGAAGACTGCACATGAGTGCTACAATGGCTTCTATTTGCACAATGGTCATTCCAACAACTTCCACTGTCTCACGAAATATTGATAACGAAAACATGCAAATCACACCTAATGTGGTGGTTACAGACTTGCAACCTATCCGGCGGAAGACCATTTGTGCTACCCACACCGGCAGCTTATTTATAACCACGGACGCTTCCCTGATAGGGTGGGGGGGCATCTTTCAGGGACAGACAGTCCAAGGCGAATGGACCAATCTGGAGTACAATCTGCACATCAATGTTCTGGAGTTGAGGGCAGTGTTTTTGGCGTTGCAACACTTTGCTCCCCTTCTTCCTCCAGGGACCATTGCAGTTCAGACAGACAACATGTCCGTAGTCTGGTACATAAACAAGCAAGGGGGAACCAGGTCTTACCAACTATGCAGAGAGGCCATGAGAATTTGGCAATGGGCAGAGTCCACTGGTCGCTTTCTGATCGCAACGCACATCCCGGGGTCATCCAACGTCATAGCCGACAGGCTGAGCAGGGCAATACTATTGCCTCACGAGTGGTCCCTCAAACAAGTCAGTTGCGGAAAAGATTTTTCGCAAATGGGGCCAGCCTACCTGCGATCTGTTTGCGTCTCCAATGAACGCCAAATGCAGGAGCTACTTTGCCCTATTACCCTCCAGGGAAGTCCCCAGGGACGCTGGTGCACGATTGGCCCCGGTCTCCTATATGCTTTTCCTCCATTTCCCTGATTGCAAAGTTTCTACAGAAAGCAAACAACCTTCAGAGGACTATAATTCTCATTGTCTGCGTTCTGGCCTCGTCAAATTTGGTTCCCCTTTCTCTTGCATCACCGCATTCGGGACCTTGGATGCTGGACCCAGAGCCAGATCTACTGACTCACTCGCCAGGAGTTCCTCACCCATCCCTGGAATCTCTCCATCTAGCAGCTTGGCTGCTCCGCTTTTAGCCAGGTCAATTCCCCTTACATCGGCGGTTCAAGATATTTTGGTAGCTTCTCATAAAGTTTCCACTACAAAGACTTACACCAGTAAATGGAAACGTTTTGTCTTCTGGGCGGAGTCACATCAGTTGGACCCTGTTACAGCTCCGTTGAATAAGGTTTTAGAATTTCTGACCGAATTATTTCAGGAAGGAGCTTCTCCGGCTACCTTAAGAGTACAGTTGGCTGCCATTTCTAACTATCATGTAGAAGAAAGTGGTGCACCTATTATGGCTCACAGACTTTGTAAAGCTTTTTTAAAAGGTTCTTTTCATATCAGACCACCAGTCAGAAGCCCGACATCACCGTGGAATTTAAATTTATTGCTCTCTAAATTGATGTTACCACCCTTTGAACCAGCTTCAAGTTGCACTTTGAAATTTTTGTCATGGAAAACATTATTTCTAGTGGCTATTACATCTGCTAGACGGGTGTCTGAGCTGCAGGCCCTTTCGGTCAAACATCCTTATTTAATTTTTCATTCTGACAGAGTATCCCTACGCACTAATCCATCCTTTCTCCCCAAAGTTTGTTCTTCTAGTAATATTAATCAGTCCATTGAATTACCCACCTTCTTTAAGAACCACTCTAATAAATTGGAGTATATGTTGCACAAACTGGACGTCCATAGACAACTCAGATTTTATCTGGATAGAACAAAAGACCACAGGAAATCTGATCAACTATTTGTAGCTTTTGCGGACAGCAGAAAGGGTCTTGCAGTTACGAAACAAACTCTTTCTAAATGGCTAACTGACTGTATCACATATGTTTATGAAGCCCCTGACCAAACATTATCAGCAAAACCCAAAGGACATTCCACCAGATCAGTTTCCACATCTTTGGCTCACGCAGCTCGCTTACCACTAGACACTATTTGTGCGGCTGCTACTTGGGCTAAACCACATACATTTATCTCTCATTACAAAGTGGACAGGGTTTCTAGGGATAGGGCAACCTTTGGTTCCACTGTGCTCAAGAACGTTCTCCCTTGAGTTCCTCAGGATCATGGAGCTAGGGACGCTACCCATGTGTAAGAACAAAGGCGAGATTGAACACTCTCACATAAAGAAGTTATGTCCTTACCATAACGTTCCATGTGGAGTGTTCATCTCGCCTTGGTTATTACACTCCCACCCTTAGGAAGAACGTTCGATTTGGTGCCTGGTCTGGAGTATTCTCCTTCTGCTGTTGCAGTATTACTGTTTCTATCATACCTTTGGTATGTTTGTATATATGTACTTATGTATATAGTTTGGCATGTGTGCGTGCTTGTTGTCTGGTTTGCTTGCAAACTAGATCTGAGGTAAAGGCAGAGGGGGATTGTGGGTATTAGATGTCCTCGAGCTTCTTCTCGATGCAGAGCTTGCAGTCGGCCGGCACGGAGCCGAGGATCGGCTCCGAACCCATGTGTAATAACCAAGGCGAGATTAACACTCCACATGGAACGTTATGGTAAGGACATAACTTCTTTTTTTTGTATCTGGTGCAAGAAAAACTAAAGAAAATGGCGTTGGCTGCCTGTTTTATACCCCTGATGACCTGACGTCATGGAAAAAGAGACAGCAACCGATGCAGGACCCAAGACTTTGATATTCAGGCCGACTGAGGGCAACCTGCCAGCAGATTACCCAAATGTGTAATGACTGCGACCGTGAATACACTCTAACATCTACATTTATGGTAAGTGTACACAACTGTACTTTCTTTTATGTTCACAAGTATGTTAGCTAAGGCGTCATCTTCGCTTAGTTTGCCGATGTGATACAAGTGCTCGTATATTCTTTCCTGCAATCTCCTGTCTGTTTTCCCTATATAGAAGGTGGGACACATTTGGCACTGAGCTAGATATGACCCCTTTAGACTGACAGTTTAGTCTAAATCTAGTGGTGTATTGTATGCTTTTGATTTTAAACCTCTGGCCCACATCTGTGTGTCTGTAGTACCTACACATACCACATTTGTACATCCCACAATTACTTGTAAGGACCTTTAGGTTTCTTTCAACTATGTTTTTAAATTAGCTCCTCTTTTGAAGATAACTCTGGGTGTATTGGCTACCTTCTTTCGAAGGTGTCTGAACGAATCCAATCCCAGTTCTTCCTAATGATTTCGCATAAATCATATGCATCTGCACTAAAAGAAATGAAATTACTTCAATTCTGTAGGGCATTACTATCAATAATAGTCCCTTTAGTATATAAACCTATAGTGTTAGTGGTTGTGTTGTCGTATCTTTGGCATAGAATAGGTCTATAAACACCACTATTACGTTTGAGTGACTTTTATAAGAAGGTTCAGCATTGGTATAGGGTAACCTCTTCTGGTGAACATCTCCTTCAAGTTACTACATTCTGTATAAAAATACGTTTCTAAGGGAGGTCATCCTAGCTTCCCTAACCAGCTGCCCTTTTACTACTGACTTCTGGTGAAAGGGGTGGCAGCTAGAGAAGTGCAAAAAACTGTTAGAATAAGTTTCTTTCCTATATGTCAGTGCGTAGTAACATTCATGGATTGTGTCTTTACATATCAAGACATCTAAATATGATGGTGTTTGCACCAAATTGTTATGTGAAACACAAGGTCAGTTTCATTAAAATAATTTACAATTGCATTGGCTGCATCAGTTCCACCCCTTACCACCATGAAGATGTCATCCAAGAATAGAGTGCAATATACTTTATCTTGGACCCAATTGTTTTGTAGAACAAATTCGTGTTCCCAGTCAGCCATAACCAAATTGACGAAACTGGCGCTACACGGAGAGGCCATCGCTATTCCTGATAGTTGCAGAAACCATCTTTTTTTCAAATAGTACATAATTATTGGACAGTAATGTCTAATAATTCACCAATAAACCTTGTGTCATTTGGTGCTCCCTTAATTCTCATGATATGACAGATTCTCTCTATTCCCTCTATGTGGGATGGACGTATATAAACCTTTAACATCTACTGTTAAAAAATTTTAACTTTTGTAAAATTGTAAATTGTTTAGACAATGTAGGAACGACCACGAGTCCTTACAAATTTGTTTCTCACAGGATGCATATTTTTGCAATACAGAGTCTACTTATTTTGCACATGCATAAGTTATGCTGCTTCTGGCGTCAACTAAAGGCCGCATAGGGGGATTACCTATATCTTTGTATACTTTAGGGACTCCAAAGATATTGGGTATTCTGGGCACTGGCATAGATAAATTAAATCATTTACATATGAACTGTTTATTGAAAGTAGAATAGATATTAATTTATTTAATGTGACTATATGCTATATTTAATTCATTTCTTGAGACTTACTTGTATGCGTCTGTATTAAGTAAATCTAGCATTTTGGTTACATAATCACTTACATTCATTAATACCAGACCGCCTCCCTTATCAGGTTTCATTACTCCCAAAGCAGCCATTTGTAGGTCTTCTAGTAATTGCCTCTCTCTTCCAATGATGATCATAGTTCTTGTTGGTTATATTATTGGCCAGTTTATTCCTGAAGTCCAACTCTCAAATCTGTTCAAAAAGATCTAATATAGGGTGTAAAGGTGGATTAAATGTACTCAATGTGAAATTCGTCATTCCTGTTTTCACCCAAAATTAAGTTCAGATTGAGTTTACGCACAAACAGTTTAAGGTCTACAAGTGAAGAGGCCAGGCTTGCTCTATAGTCAGGTACAGAAGTTAACCATTTTGCAAATAACTAAAGCCTCCTTGATAGTGAGGCCAGTGAAGTTAAATATAGTAAAATTTTCTTTATGAAGCAACTTGCAATTACAACTACCTGTATCGGCGTTTAGTTCATCATTCTGTTCCCCTTCTTGTTCTTCCTCTGATTCGAGAAGTTCGTTGGTTGCTGAGGTTTGTTATTCAATGAGCGGTTTTGAAAATTTTCCCCTTGGCCATTATAAAAAACGTCATTTGTGTTGACCATATTATGATGTGTGTTTTGGTTAATCCGCTCAATCTTACGAGGTGCAGTTTGTACTTCAGCTGACTTGTCGTTTGCAAAGTGGGTGTTCCTACCTTCCTCGTTTGAGGTAGTCACACCCCCATTAGCCTTTTGGCCAGTCACATTCCCCTGTTGAGATATAGGAGGTTTAGGATATGCTGATTTGTTGTATGCAGTCCGGTCTCATTTCAGCTTTTTTATTTTAGTGATTTTTAATTTACTAACTGTTTAATACTAGAGAATGTTCTGTTGTAGTCGTATTGGTACCTTTGAAAATCGGTACTTGATCGAATAGCTGCATCCAGTTCAGTTGACTCTCTTCCATCAGTGTATCAGTTGTCCATTGATAATGTTTGCACATAACTTGTAACAGTTCAATACCTTGTCTGTTGAAGAGCTCTGAGTTCTTGATGGAAAACAGACCCCTCCTCCAAACCGATGGGGTACTGCCACCTTCTCAACCCTTTCGGGGCAATGTTCTCACTTGTACATTGATGAAAATAGCCGATTTCTAATTGTAACTTTTTGTACTTAAGAATACAAGAGTCTAGTTTCTGTAAGTTAGAAACTATATTTTCCATTCCTTCAGCCGGTAACTCCTGGTGACTTGCATCTGAGAACAAGTTTAAAGGTTCACTTAACCAGGTACATGCATCCGGAGTACCAATAAGGCCCGAGGAAACGTTTGTCTGTTGTACTATTATTAGCATGATTAATTAAAGATGTTCAATTCCCACCAGATCCCTGTGATGATCCAACATTAGCGATAGGGGAAATACAAGCGTTGTTGTTACCAACAGTAGATGGCAAAATGTCAGTAAAAGCATTTGTTATATTACCTTGTTAGAACAGTGTTTGGGCAGGGTTTAGACAAGTAGTTAACCTTATCTGTAAGATCTTCTATCCATTGGGTTAACAGACCAATTAGTAAGGTCAAGTTACCATTGTCCTGCGATAACTGCGTGCTGGTAGTAGCGGCTCCTACTCCTTCCATAGGTACACAAAACAGGCACACTGTCCAAGAAAAGAACACAGAACTCCAAATGCTGGACTGCAGAAAGGGGGAAACTAGACGCAAATCGTAAAATAGATGCAAGTTTAATCCAAATGAAGGGCTTTTCATCGCAGTAAATACTTTAACTTCTTCAGATAAGTTGGAACACTGGGCTCTTGCCCTTAAATAGCAAAATGTGACTTCAATAATGCAATTGAATAATTAACTGTTTACTGGTTAATCAGAAACTCTCTCAACAAATAAGTAGCAAGAAAACTGTGCTTTAGTACTTTCATGTTCTAAGAAAAACATGAAACGCATGAAAAACTTAAATCCCTACCCTAATAATTAAAACACTAAGACATATTTTCTGTTATTCATAAAATATCTAAACTACATTACTACTACAAAGTGTCTTCTCCATGTGCTATGAAGCCAGACAGGATACTGTAGCCTACCAAGAACAGAATTGCTAAGACCCAGACCCCTTTGATTAACTCTGTAGTCACTGAAGCAGTCCTTTAAAAATGTTCAGTCCACAAAAACTCATAAGGGAATCCGAAGTGCAATAGGTTCATAGGTAGGTACTAGGCTATCGGCCCTGGGGCCTGTATAAGCCTAGCCAAAAAAGTTCCCTGACTTTCGCCACCCAAGAAAGTTATTTTCCTGCACCCCTGTCTAGTAGAGCCACAGAAGTGATCCCGGGGTGAATTTCCTATTTCCCATCCGATTGTCAAGATTTTTCTTAAGAGGGCTAATGAGCTTTGCTTGACATGAATGGGTAGTCTGTTCCAGACCATGGGAAGTCTCTGGGACAGGAATCTATCCTTCCAAGCATGTTCTGTTTATTGTGGTGGCCTGGTTTAGGTCCCTGGAGGGTGTGGCTCGGAGGGATTGGGGTTTCTTTTAGTGTAGCATGTCCAACAGATCTGGGTTTGAGATGGCTTTGTATGTTAGGCAGAAGTCACCTCTGAGTAGGCGATAAGCGATGGAGTAGAGCTGGAGTTTTTTTAGACTGTCTGCGTATGGCATCTGTTTGAGGCCAGTAATCCTCTTGTTGAGGTATAATGGGTCTGATGAGGGATGAGTAGAGAGGAACAATTACATCCTTTTTTTCTCTAGCTGAACCCCTTTGTGATGAAGTGTGCTACATAGAAGGATTTCCTGACTACTGTGGCGATGTGATTATCAATGGAGAGACTACTGTCCACCTGTGTCCCAAGGTCTCATCACACTTTCAGTGTTTAGTAGGCTACCGCCTGTGTGGTAGTTCATGGGTACAGTGTTTTTTCCCCAAAGGGGATGACAATGCACTTCTTGGCATTGAGCTCGAGGTCATGATTTTGACACCAAGCATCAGTCTCTGTGAGGCCCATTTGTAGAATGTCCACATCAGTAGGCGATTCTGTTATAGCCTGGACTTCTGAGATGTAGATCCCAAACAGGAAAGGACCCAGGACTGAGCCCTGTGGTACTCCCACTTGTCACTGGTCTGAAGTTGGATTTGGAGTCTGCTACTTTCACTGTGTGGGCTCTGTCAGTGAGCCAATTGGCCACACATCTTGCGACATAGGGATTTATGCCCAGTCTAGTGAGTTTATCTATTCCAGAGTGGGGGATGGTGTCAAAAGCCTTGGCGAGGTCAAGATAGGCTGTGTGCACCACCTTACCCTCGTCCACGGCTCTGGCTGCTTCAAAGTCAGTCAGGTTTAGGAGACATGACCTACCCTTTTACAGACCCAAATGTGAGTGTGGCCCAGAGTTTGGAGGTTACCTATGTCCTTGTTTGAGCTCCAAGATGATACTTTCCATGGCCTTGCAGACCAGGCTAATGGGGCGGTAGTTCCCGGGGTCCGTGGTGGCACTCACTTTGTGAAGTGGGATAACTGTCATTGTGCACCATTCAGTAGGCACAAAGCCTGAAGTTGAGGCTATGATTGAACATGGTACTTAAGTGGGGTGCCAGTTTGTTTTGTAGTTCATACAGAATGCAGCCTGGGATGTTTTCAGGTCCCATGGATGCTGTGTTCTTGACTTTGGAGAGTGCGTTCTTTACTTGTGCAGCTGTGATTACAGGGGCTTTCATTCTTCTGATATAGTGATGGGGCCCTTTACGTGGTGGGGGGGGGTGAAGTTTGCACAGAACCTATCTGCCAGGATGTTGGCAGTATCAGTTGGTTCTGTATATCTAGTGCCATTGTGCTGTAGCTCAGAGCAGATCTGAGTGTTGCCATTGAGATTGTTGACATAGCTGTAGAATGCCTTGTGGCTGTCTCAAATCGGTGTCAATTTAATTTTCGCAAGTAGCTTTGGAGGATTTTGAGGGATCTCAGCTTCTTACTGAAGCTGACCAGGGAGTTCCTGCAATCAGGGGATTTTAAACTTTTTTGCAACAGCTCCTCCTCCTGTTGTAGAGTTTGTTTATGGCAGGGGGACCACCAGATTGGCTTCCTTTTTTTTGGAGGATAGAATCTTGGTTCTGTTGGGGATGGCACGATCCATGCACTAGTGTATGTGTATATACAATGCGTTTGTATAGGGTTCAGCAGTCGAACCTCTACTTGACGTGTGGGTGTGGTGAAGCTTGCCACTTTGTCTTGAGCATGAAATTGGCTTTGGAAAAGCTTTTTACAGTAGTTTCCTTAATGGAAGGTGGGGGAGGGATATTGATGTCTTGGCTGATTAGTTTGTGGTCGGATCTCACCATTGAGGAGTTGACCTCTGGCGTGGAACATCGGTTGCCCATATTGGTAATGACCGGGTACAGGATATTGCTGCCCCTGGTGGGGTTATGGACAAAGCTGATCCAGGGCATTGGATTTCATGAATCCAGAAAGTGTTGAGCTAATGAGTTAGTACATGAGTAGTTTTCCCAGTTGATGGGGTAGTTGAAATTGCCCATTATTAGGGTATTGGGCTGTATTTTTAATATAACCCAGTATATCATGAAACATGGAGTGGGCATCCTGGGGTTGGCGGGGGATCTGTAACAAGCTACAACCTGGATTGCTGTCTTGCCCAGTGTTAGTTGAACTAATTATTTCGGATGCATTGTATTGAGCAACTAGCCTGGAGTTGTGGCTATTCTTAATGAATATGGACACTCCTCCTTTAGTATTTCGGTCCAGGTTAGGTGCCTGAAAGGTGTGGTATGAGTTGTACCCTGGTAATGCAGGGGGGCTCTCTGGAGCCTTGAACCAGGTCTCTGTCACGGCACATATGTCTATGTTCTCCATTTTAAGGAGTGCCTTGAGTGCGTGCATTTTGAGATTTAGACTTCTAGCATTGAGTAGCATTACCCTCAGATTTTGCTTGCTTATACCTGCTACGGTGGTGAGTTTGTGGTTTGAACCTTGCCTAAAAAGGCACTATAGGGGTAGCAAGAGCCTTAGCCAGTATCCAGAATCCCCGGGGCGAACAGGTAACAGGCCAAAGCATCGTGGTTTGTCAATCATGTTGTGCCGGGCAGACAGACACTGGATCCCCTTAGAATAACACCAGAAACTTAGCCAATTTTTGAAGTCTGTCATTGTGTCCTTGTATTGTGGTATCATTCTGGGCGATGTCAGGATGCTACTCAGGGCTAGGGTCATACCTGCCTGGGCTTACATGATCTGAGAGCTTCTCCATGTCTCTCTTCATGTAGCCCAGGGAGGTACATCTCAGGTCATTCACACCAACATGGACAAATGACAGTGTCGTGTTTGTACTTGTGGAGTGACCTGAGTGCTTGCGTTATGTGGTGGATCCTGGCACCCAACAAGCAGTGGACAGTAACTTTCTCCTTGTTTAGCCTGGTGAGTGGGACATCAGTGTGCCTGACTATAGTCTCTCCTATGACTAGTGTGTTGGGTACGTTGTTTTTGCCTTATGGGCTGAGTTTGAGTGGCACATTGATTTTTTGGGCTATGTCATTTGGGTAGTGTTGGAGGGTAGTGGTTGCTTGCATTTCAGCTTTGGAGGTCTCTTGTTTGGGCAGATTTCTATTTAGAGCCTCCGTGAATGTAGGTGTGTTTTGTGTTACTATGTGTGGGTTTAGGTGGTGTAGGTTTTGATGGACTGTGAATGTGGTGTGGTGCAGGTGTTTACCTTCTCTTGACTGTCTAGTACAGTCTTGGCTGGAGAAAGCTTGCCTTCCAGTTTGGCTGTACAAGTGCATCTCTCACTGTAGTGTTGGGTGGTAGGAGGAGAGGATTGTCAATGTACATGTGGTAAGTGCTATATTTCCCCAAGATGCCCAGATTCATCAGGTGGACAGGGAAAAACACTGGGAGCTTGACCCTAAGACATGCTTGGATAGGTGCTTATTAATTTAAGTACTAAAAACTGTTTTCCTCCTAACAATGTTCTGGGAAGAGGATTTATGTGTCCTCCAGTTTTATAAAGCTTATATAAAGTACTTTGTAGTGCATGGAGAAAAGAGGGTGGTCCTGATCACCCACCTTCTGATAGATAAAGGGTGCTTCTAACAAGTTTTTAAGCATCCCTCACCTTTAGGTTCTAGTGTTGTGCTAAAATATTTATAGCAAAATGTATACAGTCATTTCATTCTGGTTTCCTTTTGAAATGTTAGCACTTGTAATGCTGAGGTGGAAGAAAGACCACAACTGCAGGAGAGAGTAATCAAACATCACTGTTGTGTTTTTTGTAAGGTAGCAAGCCCTTCACACCTTCTCTTTTTTTGGGTGGGGTGTGCTCTGCTTACTTATTTACTTGCTTACTGGGTGAATGAAGTGTTACATTTTAAAAATCGTTGTTTTCTATCACTATTCTGTGGTGACCACTCAGTGCGGCAGCAGCTCTCCATTTTATCATCTAACTATTGTACTATATAGTGCCTGGAGCTTAACCTGCTCCTGTAAAGAATAGTGATCAGGTCTTTCAGATCATAAATCCTCCTTGTGTTCTTAACTTGGCTGTCAAAATTCACCTGTCAAACTTCTCTTTTTTTGAGGTGACTTTTTTTTCTCTACAGCCATGTCTTGAAGGCATATCAGGGTGGTTGTGATTGGGGACCTGATCATAATTCTCCATCTTGCACAGTAAGATTCCAGCAAGGGCTTGCAAGTGGGATGGGCAGGTTGCAGACAGATGCTTGGGTGATGACCTTAAGGCAAAGCTGCGTTCATGGGTGGTGGTTTCAGTCCTCTCCATGAACTTGGCAGATAATTCTACATATGGTGCAGCAAGAACAGTAGGTACTGTTATAGCTGTTCAGTCATGTCTGTCTGAACTTGACAAATTTTACTGAAAATGTTAAGGTGTTACTTTATATCCCTTTTATCGGGTTAATTTCAGTTAATACCAGCAGCTTAGTTGAACTTGGCTCACCATGAAAAAAGGGAACTTTCTACTGCTTTTGATTTCAAATTTCAGAGTCCAGATTCCTCAGCACCCTTTTATTCCAAGAATCTAGAGTCGACTTTAGTTGTGGTATGAGCATGGCTAACTGCGGTAGCAGAGATCTGGCAGGACCCATTGTGGCAGTAGTAACTTATAGAACAGATGATGACTCTGACAGAAATCCACAGGACCAGGAATACCACGTCTTCCTTTGAAGGGGGGGTGACCTTGCCCCACTGTAGAGGTCATGGGTCATTTTGTACTACTTAAAATGCATGGCTGACCATCATGCAGGACAAATGGATTTGGACTGCAACACCCCAGATTATAAAGCATTTCACACCTGTCCCAAGCCACATGCACACTTTCCTACTTGATGTCCTACCCTATCAAAAGCGTGGCAAGCAGAGATCTTAAACCTCATTGAGAAGACTGTCAGTTATTGAGGAGGTTCTTTTTGCTGCCAGAAAAGTTAAGTTGAACATATTGGCCTAAATCCCCTCAAGTACTTTTAATTAATTTGTCCCCAAGGATAAGTTCTGAAGGTCACAGCTCAGTCCTTCATCTTTCAGCAAGAGAATCCTTGCAACTCCAGGATGTTTTTCTCCATGTAAGCATCTCCAGAGTCAAGGAGGTTTCTTCATTTCTAGGTAGGAACTAGTTAATCACTTTCAGAGTTTGTCATGCTCCCCTCTGCCCCCAGTGTTAGTCAATGCAGTAAACCAGAGGTTGCAAGGTATCAAGGTGTTTCCGTACCGATGACTGACTTAAGTCACACAGACTGTAGAAAAACTGACAACACTATTTTTTTTTTCTGGCTATTTGCTTCTTTGGAAATTGATGAAAATACCAGCATCCTATATGGAACCATTGTAGAATTTTTACTTTTATCGAATGCACACTTGACAAAAGGCCTCTTCCACAGACCCCCCTTTCATGTGGCTGTGTTGCAGCTATTTCAGTGTCAGAGTTTGAACAGTCCTTGACAACCAAGCCTTATGACAGCAACTGTTTTCTAACATTGTATGGCAGGTTCCACTCAAGGGTCCTACAGGACCTTTAAAAGTTTGGTGTTATTTGAGACCCATTATGCAGTCCGATGAGAATTTCAAAGGTATGCATACCAACTGCAGTTGCAGTGGTGACTTCACACACACGTCCTTGTTCTAGGCAATCCATTTCACTTTTCAGCTCTTGTTGTACTTATCATTGCTACTTTTGCTCTAAGGTGAGAGAAGGTATTTTCAAAGGAAGACTGTGCATTTGGCATGATTAAATATTAAATCAGTTTGCATATCAGTGCTGTAGAGATTAGGGTGGTTTGGGCATATCAGGACTTCCCTCATCATGATGCAGTTGTCATTCACATCAACATGGATATGATGTAGGACATAAGCAGGGAGTGGCTTATTCATATCTTCTGTATTGAGAAACTGTGTACCATTCACTTGATAGCCATGCATCATTTTTTTGGGGACTGTCATAGCCTGCTGTTGGCATGTCAGTGACCCAGGAGTTTGTTGTAAGAGAAACTTTCAACTCGGGTGGTGGGGGGGTGCCTTGCTGTATTGTTTGCATCCCGAACCAGTGCCAAATGCACAATATGCTCCCTAAGTTCTCCCTCCAGTAGAATGTCTGAGAAACTATAGTCTAGAACTGGCCAGCAAGGGTGGTTGTCCACTTTATCAGCGTTTATGCAAAACGCCAGGCAGAATAAGTCCAAGGTCATTCTTACTGCCATGCTTTAGCCTCAAAAGTGGGTTACTCTCTACTATGATCTCATGTTAAATTTATTTATTTTGAAGTTAACATCTGTCCTCAACTCCTTTTTCCACCATTTTACGCATTTGCTCGGGGTGTCACCTTGAGCCAAGGTTTACACCAGGTGGCTAGCCCTGCTGCAGTGGTTCATCTGTACCTCTCACTACACACACACACACACACACACACACACACACACACACACACACACACACACACACACACACACACACACACACACACACACACACACACACACACACACACACACACACACACACACCCCCTACGGCCAGTTTAGAATGTTCAGTCCATCTACTGCAAGTCTTTGGACTGTGGGATGAAAGCCATGTGACTGCAGGCAGTACATGCAGACAACGCACAGAAGACGCCCCAGCCAAGAATCTAACCTGAGAACCTCTCGCTGTGAGACAACAATGCTAAATGCTGCACCACCGTGACCGAGAAAAATTCAGTACATGGCCTCATTAAATACAGAACTGTAGATACCAAGAAAAATTCTCCAAAACAGTACAAAATAAATCAGTCAGCAAGCAGTGCAGTAAATAAATATTGAAGATGTTTGGTAGTAATTATAGGTTCATAAAAATCTCAAATACATTATAAAAATAAGACCAACTTTAAGTCCTGGGGTAAAGAAATATAAACTGAAAATACAAGTAAAGAGCTGAAGGTAGTACATAAGAGGAATAGAATAGACATCAAAACTGAGCTTTTGCCTGTAGTACTAAGGGAGGCTTAAACAAGAATGAGCATATGAAATAGAATACTTAGGGGAATTAAAAGCATTGCACTAGTTTTCAAGTGTTAGGATAAAGGGAGACAGAGCTGGTACGGGAAAAGGATGAGTGGAAACAGAATAAGGGTAGGGTAATTAGGTAGTTGAATATGGGGATGTAAAAGGGAGAGAACAGAAAGTGAGTTAATCAGGGGAACTGAGAGAAATTAGGGGTGGGAGCAAGGGACGAGAGAGTTAGGTTGGGCTTTTTGAAGTGGAGTGTTTTGGATATAGTTCTGCCGGTCAGAGAAAGTTTGTTCCAAGGTAAGGCAGTGGAGTAGCTGTAAAGATGTTGGCTGATTTATTCTTTTGGGCTTGTAAATTTCCAAGAGAGACCAGTCAGAGCTCAGGAGAGAGCGATTCACAGTATAGAAGGGGATGAAGGGATGCGATGGCAGGACAGGAGGTTAGTTTTCAAGCCAGTTAAGGGATTTTAGAGGAAATAGAGTGGTGAGTTGTACGGTTAATTTGCAGCAAACCTAGCTACTCATGTTTACAGAGGATTGTAGGTTAAGATCAGAGAAGCATAAAGTAGACTGGGAAGAAGATGGGCATAGGCAGGGGAAAGTGTAAAGTCCCTTGGTGAGGAATTTTGTCTGTAGAGCAAGCCTAGTTTGAGTCTTTTTTTTTTACACAATTTTGGACATAAAGATCGAATTTTAGTTTATCTGTGATGGCGCCCAGGGTGTGGCTCTGTTGTTAAGGGATGTGATAGTAACTGAAGATTTAAAATGAGAGATTTTGGGAGGAACAAGAGCAGTGTGTTTTTGGATTGAGTACCAGTTTGTCAGCCACCTTTTGACGGAGTTGAAGGAGTTTCGAGTTAAGGTGTGGAGGTGTGAAAGATTATCAGAAGTGCAGATGATGATAGAATCCGAATATTGCATACGAAGACCATTTGCGAAGATGTTAATAGTAATGGTCCAAGAATGGAACTTTGAGGTACTCTGGTATTAACTGGGTGGAAGTTTGAGAAGGAAGAGAGCCACTTGACGGACTGCAATCTATTGGTAAGGTAGCTATAGAACCATTTGAGAGTAGGATTAGAGAGACAAAGGGCAGACCTTTTTGTGAGGAGCTTGGTGAGAGTGTTAGTCTTCGGAGAGGTCTAAAAATAGGATACTAGTTTTATTGTTCACTGGCTTGAGAGAGAATGAGTGAAGGTGATTTAGAGCAGTAGTTGTGCTAGGCAGAAGCTGTGTTGGGTAGGAGTGAGTGGATTGTCTTGAAGATAATAAAGGAGCTGTTTGTGTGTGCATTTTCCAAGTGTTTTCAAGAGGGGGCAGAATGGCTATAGCCCTATAGTTTGAGAGGTCAATGGAGTGCCCTCCTTTGGGGATTTGGTATAATGTAGAACTGTTTCCAGGTAGAGGGGACTGTAGATTCATGGATAAGAATGGTTGATGAGGATAGAGAAGAGGATTTTCCAAGTGTTTTCAAGAGGGGGCAGAATGGCTGTAGCCCTATAGTTTGAGAGGTCAATGGAGTGCCCTCCTTTGGGGATTTGGTATAATGTAGAACTGTTTCCAGGTAGAGGGGACTGTAGATTCATGGATAAGAATGGTTGATGAGGATAGAGAAGAGGGTAGGCTATAGAGATGGTGGATGTCTTTAGAAAGACACGTGGTAGATTATCTGTAGAGGGAGAGCACAACTTAAGTTTAGTAGTGATTTTTATTTAGGCAGTGGGGACTATTTTGAGTGAAAAGGTATTTTTATGGCCTGAGGGGGGGGAAGAGTAATGAAAGTGGAAGCATGACTATTCTGGGTAAGCTTGCTGATAGTCAATGAAATAAGAGTTGAGAATAGTGGTGGTTTCATTTGGGTGAGTTGTTGGGGCAGCCTGGGTGAAAGTGTTCCAGAATTTTTTAGGATTATTGTGACTGAAGCTTTAGAAGTGTGTTTTTTTTTTTTTTTTTTGCAGTTTAGGAGTCCTTTTATAGGTTTGGAAGTGGGCAGGGGATTTTGTTTTTTAGCCAGTTTTTCCATGCATTATCCATCTTGTGGATTAGCATGTGAGTGGACTGAGAGAGCCACGATGCAAAGAGGTTTTACTCTGGTTTTCCTAAGAGGCGCAAGGGAATTGAGGAGAATGTCTAGAAAAATGTAGTTAAATTTGCGTACCTCATCCTTAAGGAGTGGGTTTAAGAGGATTGACCAGTTTATTGAAGAGAGTGTATTGTTGAACTAAACAGGGTTAAAGTTTAGATTACGACACTCTTGTATTTGTGAATCCTAATTTGTTGAACGTACATTTTGAGTGCAGGTAGGAAGACTGTTACTTACATAATCAGGCAGTGTTTTGATGGTGTGGCACAAGTTTGGATTGTGTACTAGGATCTTTGGCTGTTTTGCCTAGGCCCTAACCACGACCATACCTACTGTTTTGTTTGCAAGACTTTGTCCCCCAAGACTCTGCACAGTCGTCTAGCTTCCCTCAGTCTGTACATAAGGTGCCAGTGCCTTAAGTGCTTAGCATATAGAAGGTACGCTAGGTCCTTCAGGTGAGCCAGTAATTAAAGCCAAGACATCTAGGCCTGATTTACTCGCTGCTACTCCAATTTTGGATGTGCTTCCCGAGGCTGATGTTGGCCTGGAGACCATTTCGGAGTCGGTAGGCGGTTCTTCACTGGTACTGGGGTGGAGGCCATTAAGGATCCTACTAGCATGTCCTCGGGGTGGGGGTGGGGGTGGTGGGGAGATACTGCAGGCTTCGCTATGGACGAGTGGGGGGTGGGACCGAGCTCATTGTTACTGAAGGCCTGCATGACATTTCTCAAATCATTGTTCGCAAAGGTGTCCTGAGCAGTGTTAAGAGTGCAGGCTGACATTGAGTCCCTAGTCCTTCCTCTGCATGGATGCCGCACAAAAGAAGCAGAAAACTAAGCATGCTTTTACCAAAGAATGATCTACTAGATTTCTATCCCCCTTATCCCTCCTTTTCTCTTGTTTCCTCCACAGAGGATTTCAGTTGAGATTTCATCTGAGGATGAATCATTGGCATATTGTGACCAAATTTCATCTCCCTTGGGATATGCTTCCCCAGAAGAATTAAATGGCACATATTCTCCAGGGGAGGATATTTCTTTTGGGGAAACCATTGTTAAAATGAGGGAGTTATTTAAATGGGATTGCTCCCAGGTATCAGAAATTCAAAAAAGGTATTGACCTTCTGCAGATGGATGTCCCTTCTCCATCTGCAGTTTTCCCTGTGCTACCAGCTTTTAGATCACTTTTCAGCAGCTTCTAAGTGCCTTGATTCCCAACCTCCTGCCCCTGAAAGGACAGTTTTTTACAAGGTGCCAGAGGATTCCATATACCTGTTGAATGTCCCTCCGCAGACCCTGCTGCTAGTTCTGTCTGCTGATTTCTAAGATGTTGCCTTGCACTTCCCTTCTCCCCTCAGACAAGGAGAGTAAAGTTTTACGGAGAGGTTGCAGAAGAAAGTCTATACTTCAGCTTTGCTATTTAGAGCCATAAGCTACCAGATCCATGTGGCAAAATACTCTTCAGCCTTTCTCTGTGATGCCAGTAAGCTAATTTCAGAGCTTCCGGACTTTCTCCAAAGGCTTAGTTATCCTTCATTCTGAGCTCTTCTGCTCAAGTCACACGTCTTTCAGTTTTAAGTGTAGCTACAATGCAGTGGTGTCTGCCAGAGTTGCTGCTTCAGGGTCTGTTCTCAGTAGGTACTCCCGGCTCAGACTACAGCCTTTGCCAGACTACATAAAGGCTAAAATTATGGATGCACCCCTTGACAGCAAGGCCTTGCTTGGTGTTTCTGCTTCAGAACTGTTAAGTCCTTACAAGAAAAGGGCAAAGAACTAAAAGACCTAAAACACTTGTCACCAGTTCCCAGATTTCAAAGTAACTACCCCTCTCAAACCCCCTTTAAGGAAACCTTCCAGAACCATCTTCCAAGGGTAAAAGAGATGCTAGGAAGCATTACTCAACAAAGTCTTTAACATCTTCTCCTACTGCTCAGAAGCAGCCTTTCCAGAGCAAGCCAGGTGGTCTGTGACCACCAAACTCTTTGCAGCCAGACCCCTTTCATTGCATCTTTTTCTGTCCCTGCTTGGAAACAGATCAGCAGGACTCTTGGGTCCTCTCAATCATCCTTTAAGGATACTTCATGGTGTGGAAGACTCTACCTTTCTTCAGGGGTATTCCCAGAAGAACATCTGGATTACTTTCCACAAGTCACTTTCAGTCTTCTCTCTTAAGGTAGCATTCAGGAGGTGCCATCTTTCCAAATAGGGAATTGGTTTTACTCCAAGATGTTCATGGTCCCCAGGAAAGATGCCCCCCTGGTGGCCCACCTTAGACTTGTTGCACCTAAACACCTACCTGAAGGTTCCCACCTTTGGCATTCTGTCCTTGAACACTACTTCCCCTCATCCTTCCTCAGGCCTGGTGTCTCTGGATGTCAAGGATGCTTGCCACCACATTCCTGTTTGTCCTCTGTTCAGGAAGCATCTTCACTTTGCTATTGCTTTCTCCTATTTTCAGTTCTCTGCCTTGTCTTGTGGAGTGTCTACTGCTCCAAGGGTCTTCAGAAAATGCTTAGCTGCTGTCATAGCCTTTTGCAGACTAATGGGTATTCAGATATTCCTGTACCTGGACGATCTCCTACAGGCTCATTCTCCAGACACCCCTCAAGAGAATCTGCTCTTCACGGTGTCTCTGCTGGAGGGTTTAAGATTTATTATTAACTATCAAAAATCTACCCTGGTTCCTTCAAGACCATGTTTTTCCTAGGCTGCAGGATACAAACAGGATGAGGGTTCCTTACCTCCCCAGAACGTTATCTCTATCTCTAAATGCCTACATTCAGGCTCTCATGCCTTTCCAGTCCCTGACTGCCAGGTGTTTTCTCTGCCTCCTGGGCTTTATGGCATCCACTATCCCCATGCTAACTCTAGCCAAGCTGCACATGAGGGAATTCCAGTGGTACCTCAGGTCAGTATGGACACAACACGCTCATCCATTGGAGTTTATTCCCCTTATTCCCTGCTTGAAAAGGGAACTGAACTGGTGGATTCAGCAGGTTACTTTGAATCCAGGCCTACCCTTACAATTGCCCCTTCCCACTCAGGATCCGTCCATGGACGCTTCAGACTTGTGATGGGGAGCAACCCTGGTATCCAGGAAGGTTCAGGATGTGTTGTCTCCCTCCCGAAAGAGGGAACACACACGAGTTGAGAACCCTAACTTCCACTGTGCAAATTTTCAAACCACCTCTTTCAGGTGCCCTAAAGTGGTTCACAGACAAGACCAGTCCTTTGGTATGGCAGCAAGCAGGGAGGGACCAAGTCTCATCTCCTGTGCAGACTGGCCCTCCAAGTTTGGGAGTTAGCTCGCCCTCCAAGCAGTCTACATTCCTTCCACTCAAAATGTTGTGGTACACAGATTTGAGCAGGTCCAGGACTCAATCCCACCAATGGCTGTTACACAGGGATCCGTTTCTGGACGGTGTCCATCAGTGGGGTATGCCTCTGGTAGATTGCTCATAGAGGAGATGAGGAGGGCAGCTTCCAGGTTTTGTGCCAAAGTTCCCAATCCTCCGGCATGGAAGGGATGCCCTACCTTTGTCTTGGAAGGGGATGTTTCTCTATGCATTCCGCCCCCTTCCTGCATCTTCAAAACGTCCTGTTGAAGATCCAACAGGAGCAACCAAAAATGTTGTTGGTGACTCCCTTTTGGTAAAGACATCATTGGTTCCCCTTTCTTCTCCATTTAGCCAAGGGGAGTCCTCATAAATTACCCACAGTGTGGACTTACTCACACAAGACAAGGGATCTCTAATACAGCCACAGATGTCAACCCTGCAACTGACTCTCTGGGTGATAGCTTTTTGATCCCTTTCAGACACCTTTTCTCTGAGGACATGCAAGTTCTGCAGGAGGCCAAAAAACCCAATAGTAGGAAATCCTATATTTCCAAATGGAAAAGGTTATCAATCTGGTGCCTTTTAAGGACCAACAGCCACTGCTGCGGATGTTCCAGTAGTTCTGTCGTAATTGTGTGAATTATTGGAGTGGATTGTCTTTCACTTCAGTAAAAGCTCATCTTTCAGCAATCTCTGCCCCTTCTGAACTGGCAGTTTTCTTCTCTTCAGCATTGCACTTTGAAAACAGTTCTTGTGGTCATCGCCACCTCTGCCACAAGGGTCTCAGAACTTCAGGCACTAATGGCCTCCCTCCCCTTTACTGTCTTCCACAGCGATAGGACCCCAAGGTAGTGAATGAGTTGTCACTTAATCGGTTCATTAATCTGCCCACTTTTTTCCCATCTCCGCAATACTTTAGTGAGAGGATTTTACACACCTTGGATGTGCATAGACAACTCGGGCTTGGTTTTGTCTAAAAATCTATTAGGAAAATAATCTGATCGTCTTATTTCCTGTCATCCTAGGACTGTGGGCAGGCCTGTTTCCAAGCAGGCTATCTCCACATGGATTTCCAAAACCATTTTCTTTTACTGTCTCTCAGGGGAAAGCTCTTGCTTCCACAGTAAAGGCACATTCCACTAGAGCCATGTCCTCTTCTGGTGCTGTCTTCGAAGGTCTGGACACCACCTCCACATTAGAAGCAGCTATCTGGTCTTCTGTACACACTTTCACAAAACATAAGTTGGATGGGATTTCCAGGTCTAGAGCTGGTTTTGCAAGGGCTGTCCTACAGGGGTTTGTAGAGTGCGCTACTTCTCCACGCAGTTCTTCTGCATGAGCTTTGGTATTCTCCCTCATGTTATGAATACTGTAACATGTGAATGGAAGACCTAGAATAAGTGTGTAAAATCTTACTGTAACCATAGATTTCCTTCTGCTCTATAAATTACAGTAAATGCCCCTTCCCCTGATGCTTGAATATATGCTGATTGTTTCCTCACCTTTTTCAGGCTGGTGTTCTTCCTGGAGCGTTCAGTTCTGAGGATTGGTATATGCTGACATCTGCTTTATACCCAACGTCACTTTATGACCAACTTAGGACTGGATCTGTGCGACATCGCACGTACTGCACAGTATCTTTAGACTTTGTATTCTGGCCAGACATATGAGTCAGCTAGCAGCAACTCCCTCATGTTATGAATACTGCAACATGTAGAAGAGAAGGGATTTTACACAACTGTTCTTTTCATAAAATATGTAGCGAGTGATCCAGGAGAGAACATATCCAAGAATGGGGATGTTATTACCTGAGGAGATTTATGTTGCGGTAATCGCAAGTCTTTTGTGATTGTTTAGTTTTCTATTAAGTGTTCTGTAGGGAGAACATTGGGGAATGAAATGGATAAAAGGGACAGGTTAAATTGATCAAGATAAATGTATACCTACACTGCCACCTTTTTTTTTTTTGGGGACCCTATCTGAGCAGAAGATATTGTACCCAGGGAGAAGAATTTCATTGTCAGATGTTCTTCGTCTCCCATTGCTGCAGTCCTGACATATGGGTATTCCGCTGTCCACCATCGGCCCGAATACCAAAGGGCTAGAACCGGCGTCGGTCATCGGCGCCCGAGACTGACGCAAGTACGTGTCAGTACAAATGCGCATGACCGACGCCATAACCTCAGTCTTTCTTGCCGCATGGTCCTAAGCAGAAGCATAATTTGCAAGTGCCGTTCGGCGTTCTGGAATTGTCGGTTTTCGAGTTTCAGACCGGAGACCAAGTTGGGCTAAGTACCCCGTTGGGGACATTTTTGTCTTTTTCTTGCCTCAGTATTGACTGATGTCAGAAAAAGTTAATAACTGTATTTCTTGTGGGAAACAGATTCCTCATAGGGATTACCATTCACTCTGCATTCCTTGTTTAGGGCCTGAGCACGACGTTGTTGGGTGTCGCTTTTGTGCTACTTTTAACAAGCGTACTATTAAACGTCGGTTGGACTGTGCTAGGCTGGTGTTTGGTAAACGTTGTAATTATAACATGCCGCCGGATTCTCCGCCGACTGGTTCTTCTAAGAAACGCAAAGAAAAGTCTTTGCGGTCCAAACAGGATGAGGCGCCCACTCCGGACGCCGGTTCTGTAGTACCACTGGCTTCTTCAGCGGCTCCTTCTGAAAGTTTACCTGAGTCTCAAGGGGAGCCTTTGTTACTGCAGGAAGTGGCTTCTCCTGTGTTAGGCCAGGCTGAGGGTGCTTCTCTGATGTCAGTGGTTCCCTCCCCTCATAGGGTAGTTGGGCCTCCTCCTTCTCAAAGCAGAGCCCATTCTAAGTCTAAGTCTGCCCCTGCTGGTGCTAGTCCCCAGGGTCCAGCTCCTAGGAAGCACATGTTGAAGATGGCTGAAGATTTGATTACTTTAATTAGGGGTTCTATGCCCCCCCCTGGGAAGAGGCCCAGGGTAGAGACAGAGTTGGAGGGTTTGGTTCAGTCCAATGAGTCAGATTCCTCTGTAGAAGAACTTCAGGATTTCCCTCCTTATTCTGATTCGGAGGCTGAGGACTCTACTCCCTCTGCGTCCCCTCCAGAAGATTTTTCTTTCTCTGAGACTTTGCATTCCATGAGGGAACATTTCAAATGGGAGGGCCAGGATTATTCTGATTCTCGTAAAAGACTAAGAGAATTCTTGTTTTTGCCTCAGCATAGGCCCTTGGCTATTCCCCCTGTACTGGATGTTGTTCAGGATGTGTTTTCTGAGGCTGCCCTTAACCCAGATTCTCTGCCTCCTGCCCCGGTTAAACCAGATAGATACTACAGGGTTCCGGAAGCTCACAAGTACTTGTATAAGAGTCCTAGGGCTGACCCAGAAACTATTACTCAAGGCCCCAAAGGGGTTAGGGCTTCTGTGGTTAGGAATCCAGTTCCTCTGGACAAGGATGCTAGGGCCCTGGATAGGTGGGGTAAAAAACTGTATACCTCTTCTACTTTGGCTATGAGAGCTTTAAATTGTCAGTTTCATATGCTCCGGTATCAAAATTTTTTGCTGGGCCAATTGAAATGTAAAGTAGATGCTTTAGCTGAAGGTATTGAATGTAAGGAGCTTCAGGATTTAGTGCATGCTTCAGACCAAGTTGGTAAGCATTCTTTGCAGTGTGGTTTTGATGCTTTACAGGCTTCTTCCAGGGTGGCTGCTACTAGTTCAGTTATTCGTAGGCATGCTTAGCTTAAAGATCAGACCTTGTCAGAGCATGTTAAAGCTCGAATTATAGATGCTCCTCTACAATCTGATGTTCTTTTTGGCCCTCCAGTAGAATCAGTTTTGAAAAAAATGGAGGAAAAAGCTAAGTCTATGCAGACAGTTAAGGATTTTTTACAGGTTCAGCCCCCTAAGTTCAGTAGGAATTGGCCTGCTAAGGGATGGTCTTTCCCCTCTTCGGATTACCAATCTAGGGGCAGGTCGAGGCGAGGTAGAGGTAGGGCTTCCTCTCAGGGCCCTGTTACTTCTAGGTCTTTGAGTTCTTCTACTCCTTCTGCTGGGGAGGGCAGGGGTCAGTCCTTTCGGAAACAGACCCAATGACCCGTGTCTTCAGCTGCCGGACTCTGCCTTGCTGGCAGCCCTCTAGGAGGAAAACTGAGACTTTTCAAAAGGAATTGGCATTTGGTTACCCAAGACAAATGGGTATTGGACATAATAAATCGAGGCTACAAATTTTATTTTCACACATTCCCTCCTTTCAAAGGTATGCCGGATGTGCCTCGTCAGCAAAGACTGGAAGCACAGACTCAAATTTCTTCTCTGCTTCAGTTGGAAGCAATACAGGCAGTACCTTCTGCAGAAAGAGGCACAGGGTTTTATTCCCGCCTTTTCTTAGTGCCAAAGAAAGGAAATACTTGGAGACCAATTCTGGACTTGTCCATTCTAAATACCTTTCTGGAAATTCCAAAATTCAAGATGTTAACACTGCAACAGCTGTTACCTATGCTGGGCAAAAATCACTGGATGGTGACTCTGGATCTCAAAGAGGCCTATCTTCACATTCCTATCAGGCCCAGTTGCAGGAAATTCCTGAGATTTCGGAATGGGAATTTGCATTATCAGTTCTCTGCATTGCCCTTTGGCTTGTCTACTGTGCCCAGGGTATTCACAAAAGTCCTGGCTCCAGTAATAGCTTTTCTCAGGATACAAGGAATTCAGATTTATCCTTATCTGGACGACTGTTTGATTCTGGCTCAAGGCAAGCACGAACTTCTTCAACATCTGCAGTATGTAATGACAGTTTTAAGATGCCTAGGGTATTCTGTGAACGAAATAAAGTCCAGTCTAGTACCCTCACAAGAGATGTGTTTTCTGGGTGTGAAACTGAATACAGCTGCTCAGATGGCATTTTTTACCCCGGACAAACAAAGGAATCTTCACCTGTACTTCCAACAGCTATCAGTAATGTCCAGGCTGACTGCAAGGACAGTCCTTCAAGCCTTGGGGTTCATGGCATCTTGCATTCTAGTACTTCCCAATGCCAAACTGCATATGAGGAAGCTACAGTGGTATATCAAAAGCGTTTGGACTCAACACTGCCAAGATTTGGACACTGTCATTCGGATTCTACCTTGCATTCAGAGAGAATTTCTGTGGTGGGCTCAGGAATGTCACCTAAACAAGGGGCTCTCTGTGACCCAACCAGAGGCAAGTCAGATATTAACGACAGACTCCTCGGAGTCAGCCTGGGGAGCTCATTTCAGAGGAAAATGGATTCAAGACCTTTGGGCCCCAGAGCTACTTCACTTGCATATCAACATGAAAGAGATGCTGGCAGTTCAATTTGCTTTGGAAGGATTCAAAAGCCTACTTCAACCAGGACTGGTGTTGATTCGAACAGACAACACGACTGTCATGTGGTACATTAACAAGCAAGGGGGGAACTCATTCTTACCCTCTTTGCAGACAAGCAATGCTGTTATGGGAAACTGCTTTGAATCTGCACATCACTCTTCGAGCACAGTTTCTGCCAGGAGCACAAAATTCTTTAGCGGATGTTCTGAGCAGACAGATTGTGGATCCTCACGAATGGAAATTGGACCCTCAGGTGTTTCTTCAGTGACAATGGCTTGGGGAACTCCGGACATAGATCTGTTCGCTTCTCCTCTGAATTTCCAACTGCCACTGTTTTGCACAAGGCTATTTCATCCAAAAGCCTGGAAAATAGATGCACTATCCTTCAGTTGGAGCAACCTTCACGTGTATGCGTTCCCTCCTTTGCCTCTTCTTCTGAAGGTGCTGTTGAAAGCCAGGAGGGACAAACCTTGCATGATCCTTATAGCACCGGATTGGCCTCGTCAGCATTGGTACCCTCTGTTGAGGAGCTTAATTCATGTACCACCTTGGCCATTACCACAGATTCTTCACTTATTGTCTCAGGAAAACAATCATTTTCTCAATGTCAGGGTGCAATCCCTACACCTGACAGCCTGGCGCATTCTGTTTTAGAAAAGGGGGACCTTCAGCTCCCTCAACAAGTTTTGGATGTTATTTTGGAAGCCAGGCGTCCTAGTACTCAAAGTTTATGCTGGTAAATGGAAGAGATTTTTTCTTTGGAGTTCAGCTAAAGGCTTTGATGTCGAATTGCCTAATTTGAGTTATACATTGCAATATTTGACTTTTATTGGACAAGGGTTTGTCCTTCTCTTCTGTAAAAGTGCATGCTGCTGCTATTTCTGCTCACTATGATTGTGACCCTCCTTTATTTTCACATCCATTGGTTAAACAGTTTCTTAGAGGGGCAAAGAATATCAGACCCCCACGGAGGGCTCCTACTCCTACCTGGGATCTTAATTTTGTTTTGGAAAAGCTGACTCTGCCTCCTTTTGAACCTGCAGCTACAGCTGAATTGCAGTTGTCCTGGAAGACTGCTTTTTTATTGGCTGTTACTTCTGCTAGAAGGGTATCTGAATTACAGGCCCTCATGGCAGTGGAACCTTTTCTGATTTTTCACAATGACAGAGTTTCCTTACGTACTAATCCTACTTTTCTGCCTAAAGTGATTTCTAATGTGGCATTGAACCAATCTATACATTTGCCTACTTTTTATGCTAACCCCCAAAATGAAGGGGAAAAAGTTTTGCATTCTTTGGATGTACATAGGCAGTTGAGGTATTATTTGAGCAGAACCAAAGAGTTCAGAAGATCTCAACAATTATTTGTTTCTTTTGCTTTGACTTCACGAGGGAAAGCTGTCTCGAAACAAACTATTTCCAAGTGGATTGGCCATTGTATTTCTTTTTTTTACTCTCATCATGGAGAGGATGTTCCGGCTGGGATCAGGCCTCATTCTACTAAGGCTACGGCCACTTCTACTGCTTTTGTGAGAGGGGTAGCTACTAAAGACATTCTAGAAGCAGCTACTTGGAGTTCTGTACATACCTTTACAAAGCATTATCATTTACCTCTTTATTCTAGGTCTAGGGCTGGGTTTGCCACTGCAGTCTTACAGGGCATGTCTGCAGCTCCTACTGCTATTTAGTTGACCAGCCTCCCTTTTTTCCGTTGCTCTGGGATTCTACCCATATGTCAGGACTGCAGCAATGGGAGACTAAGAACATAGTACAGTTTTGTACCTACCATAAATGTAGATGTTCGAGGATCTCCATTGCTGCAGTCCAATTTTCCCTCCCTCCTTCCCCCTTTTTCTTTTTAGGTTGGGGTTTGGGTGGTGTTTTTTGCATTCTGACGTCTGAGGCAAGAAAGACTGAGGTTATGGCGTTGGTCATGCGCATTTGTACTAACACGTACTTGCGTCAGTCTCGGGCGCCGATGACCGACGCCGGTTCTAGCCCTTTGGTATTCGGGCCGATGGTGGACAGCGGAATACCCACCCATATGTCAGGACTGCAGCAATGGAGATCCTCGGACATCAACATTTATGGTAGGTACAAAACTGTACTTTATGTGGGGTTTAAGCAAAGTTTCAGTGAGTAATGGGCAACCCATGAGTGAAATTCACTGACTTTGTTGAGAATGCTGTGAATATTCAACAAGTATATGGTTAAGAATTTGATGAGATGATGTGAGAAAGGTGGTGGGAGTGGAGTGGGGGCCAGGGGTGGGGTGGAGTGGAGTGGGGGCCAGGGGTGGGGTGAATATCTCCTGGTAAGAATAAACTTTTGGTGATGTGCATCAGTGTAGGAATCTTAGAGCTGTAGGTGTAGTATTTAGGCTTAGTTGTGGTGGTGGAGGGTAAGGGGTGGTGGACTAGCTTGATCTTGTGTAGTAGTGTGTTAGATGTGTTGTAGAGTGTGTGTAGGGTTTTTCCAGGTTTTTTAGTGGGTGAAAAAAATGTAGGAGGCAAATTTATGGGAGATTGTTTGATAAGCGGACTGGTGAGAAAGAAGAGTGGAGAGACAAATGAGAAACGTCATGATGTCCTTCAAGGATGCATCTGCAGTCCTTACAAATGGGTTGTCCTGTCAGCCGGATTCCAAAGTCTGGGTCTGGCCTCGGCTGGTGTCGCACTTCACCCGACGTCATAGCTGCAGTTCTTCGGGTATAAAGGCATCAGCCGACGCCATTTTCCTCAGTCTTTCTTGCCGCGTGGCGCCCGAAGCAGAAGCTGTTCGCAAGTGCCGGTCGGTCAGAACCAGAGATTACTACTACCGAATACAACTTCGAAGACTTCTAAAAAGCTAAGTACCCCGTTGGGGACTCTCTTGCCTCAGCCGATGTCAGAAAAAGTGAATAACTGTTTAACTTGTGGGAAACAAATACCTCATAAAGGTTTCCACTCTTACTGCTTACCTTGTTTAGGCCCAGACCACGACGTAGCAGCTTGTCTAGCCTGTGCTTCCTTTAACCGACGGACGCTTAGACGTCGGTCGGAATTTGCTGAGCAGTTTTTCGGCTCTGATTTTGCTTATAAGATGCCGTCTGATCCTCCGACTACACAAATAACCAAAAAACGCAAGGAAAAGGACAGACACTCGCGGTCCGCGGTTTCGGCTGAAACCGCGGTTAAGCAAACCGCGAGGGTCTCTGTTTTGGCTGAAACCGAGCAAGCGGTTCTTCCTTCAGCCGAAAGCATGCCTTCTACCGAGGCTTCTTCTAACCTCGTGGAATCGGCTTCTGAAATCCAACCTGCTGTTGCGATTTCTCAGGAATTATCAGACACTATTCCCTTGGATATTTCTACTCCTGCACGTGGAGCTGCTAGGCCTCCTGCAGCTATGTCCATTAAGGCCTTTGCCAGGGCTAAAGCAGCTAAAGCTACAAAAACTGTACCTGTTAAGACCCCTACTCACAGGCCCAGTTCCAGTTCCGTAATGCTTTCTTTGGCAGAGGATCTTATTTCTTTAATCCGGGGATCCCAGCCTCATCCAGACAGGGCCTCTCATCCACCTCCAGAGAAGAGCAGAGAAGAGGCCTAGAGCAGAGCCCCCTGAGCCAGTGTCCACAGATGATTCCTCTGATGATTCAGATAATACAGACCCTCCAGAGGCTCCTTATTCCCCTTTCAAAGACTGTGATGCTGAAGAGTCCATCCCTTCTGCCTCTGCACCTGAGGAATTTTCCTTTGGAGAAACCTTGCATGCTATGAGGGAACAATTTCAATGGCAGGGCCAAGATTTTTCAGACTCCAGGAAAAGGCTTAGAACCTTCTTGCATTTACCACAGCATAGGCCTTTAGCTATACCTCCAGTTCTTTCTGTTGTAGATGATGCATTTAATGATGCTTGTACTGCTCCTGATTCATTACCTCCGGCCCCTGCTAAGCCCGATAGGTACTACAGGGTCCCGGACACACATCACCATTTATACAAGGCTCCTTTTGCAGACCCCGAAACTGTCTCCCAGGGGCCTAAGGCTGTAGCAACTACCTCTGCTAAAAATCCCCTCCCCTCTGAAAGGGAATCCAGATCCTTAGAGAGATGGGGTAAAAAAGTTTACACTTCTGCTACTCTGTCAGCTAGGGCCTTGAACTGTCAATTTCATATGATCCAATATCAAGAATATATGCTTGACCAGTTAACTAAAAAACTGTCCTCTGATGAACCTTTTGATAAGAAGTATGTTCAGGAAATGGTACATATAACATTCAGCAAGTTAGTAACCATTCTTTAAAATGCAGCTATGATGCACTGGAGGCTTCCTTTAGATCAGCCATGACTGGCACAGTTATCAGAAGGCATGCATGGTTGAAAGAGCAGGCCTTACCGGACCATGTCAAATCAAAACTGTTAGATGCTCCCATGGACAAGGCCAATTTATTTGGTTCTCCTGCATAACAGGTACTGAAGAAGATGGAGGAGAAGGCAAAATCTGTACAAACAGTAAAAGATTTCTTACAGGTCCAACCTCCAAGGTTTAGCAGGAATTGGCCCTCCAAAAATTGGTCCTTTCCAGACTCCTCTAAAGCACAGAGAGGCAGGAATAGGCGATCAAGAGGCAGAAACCAATCCAGGGGTGCCTACAGGGGACGCCAGTGGCAGGGTAACAACCAGCGAGGCACAGACACAGCCACCACCACTGCAACAGGACAATCACAGTGACTTGGCTCTGGCACCGCCTACCAGGGAACAACTAGAAGCACCCTTAGGTGGAAGGCTAGCCTTATTCTCAATAAACTGGCATTACATCACAAGAGATAAGTGGATTTTACAGACAATAGACCAAGGCTTACAGGTTCCACTTCCATACCCTACCAGGGAAGACAGGAATGCCAAACCTACCCCCAAATCAAGAGACAGAAGCTCTAAAACAAATATCTCAATTATTAAGGATGAGAGCTGTGGAAAAGGTACCATCTATGGAGCAAGGAAAGGGATTTTACTCCAGACTCTTCCTGGTACCAAGAAAAGAGAACAAATGGAGGCCTATTCTCGACCTGTCCGCTTTAAACACATTCCTCATTGTTCCAAAATTCAAAATGCTGACTACAGCAGCTTCTTCCCATGCTGGGCAAGGAGTCTTGGCTGGTAACTCTAGATCTCAAGGAGGCATACCTGCACGTCCCCATACGACCAAATTGCAGAAGATACCTCAGATTTCTTGCAGGATCAGAGCATTATCAATTCTCAGCATTGCCCTTTGGCTTATCTACTGCGCCCAGAGTGTTCACGAAATGCCTGGCATCAGTAATTGCTCATTGCAGGCTTCAGGGAATCCAAATTTACCCCTACCACGACTGCCTGATACAAGCGGACAACAAAAACAAGCTAACAGAAGACTTACAAGAGTCATTTACCTGCTACAAGCCCTGGGATATACAGTCAATATAAAAAAGTCAAGGCTGATACCATCCCAAAGAATAACCTTTTTGGGTGCAGAACTGGACACATCAAAGCAAATGGCATTCCTAACTGCAGAAAAGCAAGAGCAACTACCTCTCTACTTCTTGGCATTAACAAAGCAGAACCATCTAACAGCAAGCAAAGTACTGCAAGCCTTGGGCTTCATGGCATCCTGCATAATACTGGTCCCTCATGCCAGACTGCATATGAGAAAGCTACAGTGGTACCTAAAGAATTTATGGTCTCAACACAAGCACAGCCTAGAAACCAAAATTCCAATAATCCCATGCCTGAAGCAAGAGTTCCTATGGTGGGCTCAGGCCTGTCAATCAAACACAGGATTGCCCTTCCACAGCATTCAACCAAGCCAAACCATCACGACGGACGCCTCAGACCTCGGTTGGGGGGCCCACATGCTGGACAGGTGCATACAAGGCTTATGGACTCAAGACCAGCTGCACCTACACATAAATCTAAAGGAAATGCTGGCAGTAAAATTGGCAGTCCAGACATTCAGACCATTTCTCCGAGAAGGTCAGTTGATAAGGACAGACAACACAACAGTTGTGGTAAATCAACAAACAGGGAGGCACACATTCATACCCTCTATGCCGGATGGCACTGGACCTATGGAACGTGGCTCTGAGCTACAACATCCAGTTACAAGCAATTTTTGTACCGGGAAAAGAAAATGTTCTAGCAGACATATTAAGCAGGACTACCACGGATGCCCACGAATGGATGCTACATCCGGACATCTTCAAAGACATTACAAGGAAATGGGGACTCCCACAAATAGACTTATTTGCATCCCCACACAATCACCAGCTAAAGAAATTCTGCACAAGGACGTACCACCCACTTGCTTGGAAGGTGGACTCCCTATCTTTCAGTTGGAAAAACCTGACAGCATATGCATTCCCACCACTTCCTTTGATGCACAAGGTGCTATTGAAGATCAAAGAGGACCGTCCAAGGATCATCCTGATAGCTCCAGACTGGCCAAGGCAACATTGGTGCCCATTGCTAAGGAGCATGTCTCGGGAACAAATATGGACACTACCCCTGGTTCCATTGCTGTTAACACAGAACAACTACAACATCCTGCATCCAAGCCTGAAAACTCTGCAGCTGACTGCCTGGAACATTACATAAGATCAATTAACCCAAATTTATCACAAAGGGTTAAAGACATTATCCTTGAGGCTCGCAGACCCTCAACAAGGAAAAATTATGCAGCAAAATAGATATCTCATTTGGAGTACTGCAAAGGGAGAAGATGCGTCACAGGTAAACATAGCCAGCATCCTGGAATACTTGGCAGAGCTCTTCCACACAGGCCTGTCCTATTCTTCCATCAAGATACATGCATCAGCTATTTCAGCAGAATACAGCTCAGATCCTCCTGTCTTCTCGCATCCTCTGCTCAGGCAGTTTGAGAGGAATTAAAAATGTAAAACCTCCTAGGAAACCACCATTGCCAGCATGGGACTTGAACTTTGTGCTAGAAAAATTGACACTTCCTCCTTTCGAACCAGCAGCAACAGCAGAATTACAATACTTATCATGGAAGACTGCCTTCCTGCTGGCAATCACTTCAGCAAGAAGGGTATCTGAACTACAGGCATTAATGGCAGTGCAACCCTTCCTGATCTTCCATCAAGATAGTGTCCATGAGAACAAATCCTACATTTATGCCCAAGGTGGTATCCAGAGTATCTTTAAATCAGGCTATCCACCTACCTACATTCTTCCCCAACCCACAGAACAGGGAGAAAGACTGTTGCATACCTTGGATGTACATAGACAGTTACGCTACTACCTGGACAGAACCAAGGGCAACAGAAAAACTGACCAGCTACTGGTAGCATATGCAACAGGAAGGGAAGGAAAAGCAATTTCAAAACAGACAATCTCCAAGTGGATAGGAAATTGCATTAGATTTTGTTACTCCTACCATGGAAAGAAAACTCCAGAGAACATCAGGCCTCACTCTACAAGGGCTACGGCCACTACCACAGCTTTCTTACGAGGAGTGGCTACCAAGGACATTATAGAGGCTGCTACTTGGACCTCCGTGCATACATTTGCCAAGCATTATAACTTACCTTTATGCTCTAGATCCCGAGCAGGGTTTGCCACTGCTGTTTTGCAAGGGATCCTAACTACACCATAATCTCTTCTTCCTCCTCCCCTAGTTTGGCTATGGTATTCTACCCATTTGTAAGGACTGCAGATGCATCCTTGAAGGACATAGTACAGTTTTGTACCTACCATAAATGTAGATGTCCGATGGGAATGCATCTGCAGTCAGGATTACCCACCCGCCTTCCCCTCTGTGGTACTCCTAGGGTATTTGCCCATCTTATAGCTAGCTGGGGGGGGGGATCTATTATGGTGTATTTGTTTGTATATATGTACATACATGCTTATTTTTGTGTTTGCTCTCTACTATTTGGAAACATTGGCATTTATCCAAATTTAGCCTTCCAAGAGGGCACCTGGCATCTGGGGCAAGAAACACTGAGGAAAATGGCGTCGGCTGATGCCTTTATACCCGAAGAACTGCAGCTATGACGTCGGGTGAAGTGCGACACCAGCCGAGGCCAGACCCAGACTTTGGAATCCGGCCGACCGAAGGGCTGCCTGACGACAGGACAACCCATTTGTAAGGACTGCAGATGCATTCCTGTCGGACATCTACATTTATGGTAGGTACAAAACTGTACTTTATATGTACTGTGTATGAAAGTGAAAAGGCCCAGGAATTCTGCACGATGCATACTTGGTAGGTCATTTATTGTTCACTGCTACAACAACCTTGGGTAGATGGGTTATCCTGCTGAGCTGACTAAAAACACAAGTTTTGGCACCAAGCCCCCCCCCCCAAACTTTCCTTACATTGAAGCGAGTGCTCCTCTGCAGGCTTTTGAAAATCTACTGTCTGCTTATGCTTTTCCTTTGTTGGGCAGATTAAGTTCTCTTTGGGTGGAAAACTTTTCATGTTAAATTGTTTTATTGTACTTTCCTGTTTAGGAAATTATTTTTTATGCTAAGAGTTTGTGTTTTAACTGTCATGCGACTTGACTATACTTTTAAACGAGAGCATACGTTTTCCTGTCAGTTTGAAAGTTGTAAGTAATTGAAAAACATTTTTCTTATTTTACTTTCTGAGGCTGTGGCAGGAGTATATTAAGTGCTTTTTACTGTTTGTGTGAACAAATTACTTAGGATTTTTACTGGATTTTGTTCCTTGTTTTCCCAGGAAGAAGGCATCATTAAGCAAACAGCCTTTGCCACCACTGCAGTCTAGCAATTTGCCTCAGCCCAGGTGGGGTGAGTACTGTGGCAATAGCTCATTCTCAGGCCACTCATTTTTACCTCAGATCCCTCTGGTGTAGTATTTACAGCCTTTATGGACAGGGGTTAACCACATCCTGTGCAGATGTTGAGGTCCCTTCAGTAGTTAAGGGAGAGCCACTCTTGTCGGCTTTGGGAAAAGGAACAGGGAAAATGTCCCTGTTTGATCAGAATGGTATGCCCAATTTTGGGGAAGGTGCTGCTACTGTTAATCACACTGGCCTCATTTTCCTGTCAGAAAGTAATGGGAAATTACACGTGTATCTACTCACCCTCACATTTCCTTGTGCAGGAATAGTTTACTAGATCTGATTCAGGGTTTTAATTCAGGCCCGTTTATCTTTCCTATAAGGTGGTTTCTGGTAAAAGAAAGAGAGATACCTCTTCTTGAAGAGATGCAGGATTCTGAATCTAGACAAGATGACTGGACAGGATTCAGACTCTGAGGAGAGCTCTGTTTTTGATTCTCCCTGTGGGGAATTTTTCTCTTTCTCCGACACTACTTCCACAATGTACCAGTTTCAGTCCTCCCGAAAATACTATAAACTGTTTCAGAATTAATTTCCAGAACCTTCACCTGTTTCTCCACTTTTCCCAGCTTTGGTGGATGTCACTGCCTGTATTTTTCCTGATAGCCCACTGCCCTGGAAAGGGCAGAATGTATACAGTTCCTCTTCATTTTAAGCTTTTATAAACTTTTCCCAGACTGACCAGCATCTATAGCTTTTGTTAATCCAATTGCTGCTAAAATTTAGTTAATGCCTATCCTCTTTCTAATAAGGATGAGAAGGTAGTATGGGGGAGATGTATGCTTCTGCAGCTTTGATTTTTCAGAATTTTGATTTGGCATGTTCATGTTTGTTCTAATTGTAAAAGTATGAGGAATGTTTTGTAAGCAGCATCTTGTGAGGAAAAGCTGCTTTCAATTATTACGTTTCCTCCATTGTATAAGTTGCCACACTCCGTTTACTGTGTGTGAGACTCTGATACTTTTTCCAGGGCTATGGTCACTGATACTGTTTTGAGGTTTGCCAGGCTGTGTTCTCAGAACCTCCCAAAGATGTGAAAAATGAGAAAATGAGATTTTGAATTATTTCAGCCCTCCTTTTCCAAATTTTGTAAGGGGTTCTCTAACTCCTCTTCCAATTTTGGCTGTAAATCTTGAAAATCTACAGGTAAACCAAACTAAGAAGAAATTGCAATGGCTATTCCAAAATTAATTCAGAAAGCCCTCAAAACCAAGGACAGTGCAAGTCAGAATGACCGAGACCTTTTCTCTTCCCACTGTGGCAACCCCTTTTCCCCTTCCAGAAAGTCTGAATCTGCACTTTTGTCTTCAGCAACAGATAAATAGGTTTTAAAGGTCATTTAATCGGGTTACAAAGGGCAGTGGAAGGAAATCCCTCCTTCTCTGGGAGTAATTGCTCATCCACCAGACTGGACTCTCTCTCTACCAGTCCATATGATGTCCCAAGGATTAATAGAATTAGTTCCTCCTTTCCAGGTTGAAAGATTTTTATTCAAGGATGTTTTTAGTGCCAAGGAAAAGAGAATGCTTTGAGAGCATTTCTACATATCTTTCTTAAACCTGTCTGCGATAGTGACAGTTCAAAATGTCACTTTACAGTCTGTTAACCCTTCTTTTTCATTTGTTTCCTGGTGACTCTAGATTTAAGATCCTTATCGCATCCCTAATCATCCAGACTTCAGGCATTTAAGGTTTTCTGTGCCTAGATCACAATATCAGTTCGCTGCCTTACCCTTTTGACTATCTACCAAGTGTTTTGGCTCCATTTTATAACTCATTGCAGGCTACAGGGTATACAGATTTCCGATATTTAGACAATGTCTTTGCAGAGTGTCAGGAGTCTCACTTGGGTAAGAGATCTCTACACAAGCTGTGATTCTAAGAGAACATTCAAAAGTCTTTTCTGTCTCCTCCACATGGGATTGTGTTCTTGGGGTGACAGCTAGTCACCTCAGTTCAGAGGTTTTCTTTTACATTAAAAAAAGGATCTGTTCCAACATTTTCCATTCAGACTTTGGTCACTGCGAGGGACTTCCTCAGGGTTTTGCATCTCATGGCATTTGATTCTCATAGTACCCCTGACAGGACTCCACATGAGAAAGATACAGTGCCACCTAAAATCTCTCTTGTCCCAGCACCAACATACTTTCTTTTCAAATTCTATTACTGGGGTTTGTCAGAAGAGAAGTAACCTGGTGAAGACTGCAAATATGTCTAAATCTGGGACTTTCCTTCTCCCTTCCTGCTCCAAAGCAGTCTTGTCAGCACAAATGCTTCAGACTTTGCTGGGGGAGCAGTTTCAGGAGGGGTAAAAGTGCAAGGTGTGTGGAACACAGAGAACAGAAGCAATTACATAAATATAAAAAATGCTTGCCCCGGTCAAGTTACTCAACTTTCTGAATTATCTTTGGTCCCTTGGACTTCCTGGATGTTACAAACAGTGCGTGTGGTACATGAAGCAAGGGGGAACCAAGTTGTACCCCCTTTGCAGAGAGTGTTTGGTTGTTATATAACTTCGTGGCACAATCTCCTTCTACAGGCATCCTACATTGTCTGAGCAGGAGAAGGGCAAACCCTTACAAATGGAAAGTTCCTCAAGTAGATCTGTTTGTTCAGAGGAGGCAGTTTTCTGGCAAGATTTTTCTGTAGGACTTCATCCAACAAGTCCTGGGAAAAAAGATGCCTTTTCTTTTCCCTGGCTGGTGAAGTTTCTATATGCTTTTACAGTGATATCCAGGATACTTCTAAAGATTAAGAAAGAATCCTAGATCATTGTGGTAACTCCCTTCTGGCCCAGGCAGCAATGGTTCTCGCTTCTTTTGGAAATGGTCAGGGGCAATTGCCACAATCTTCCTCACAGAATGGGTCTGCTAACACAAGATCAGGGGTATTTGGTGCACCCTGACCCTAATCAGCTTCAACTGACTGCCTGGTTGATAAGGTCTTAATTACCTTTAGATGCAGGTTTACGGAGGAACTGCAACAGAAACTAATGAAGGCAAGAAATCCTGCTACTAAAAAATCTCATATTAGCAAATTGAGTAGGTTTTCTAGCCCGTACCAACAACATGACCAATATCCATTCAGGGCTATTTTTTCTCTAGTTTTGCAATATTTCTGAGAGTTATTCTTCTATGGCCTTTCTTACTCCTGCATCAGGGTTCACTTATCTGCCATTTCAGCATGTTAACCCATGGATCCTCCTGTTTTAATGCATTCTCATTTAAAAATATTTTTGATAGGGGCTTTGTATAAGATGCCTCCAAGAAAATCTATGGCTCCTCTTTGAGATCATAATTTTGTGTTAGTAAGTCTAGCATTTGCTCTATTTGAGTTGGCTAATCTAGCAGACTAGAGGTTCTTGACATGGAAAACAGTTTCACTGATTGTGACGTTTGCAAGAAGAATATAAGGATTGACTCACCATCAGAGCTTGCAACCCAATCTTGTTTTCAGAGGCAATGTTTCTTTGAGACCTAATCTTTCTTTTATGCCTAAAGTGGTGTCAGAGTATATTAAAGCCAAGCTACCCATCTCCCTGTTTTCTTTCTTGAGCCCAGAATGAGGCAGAAAGGATACCTTGTTGAAGAAGGGATAACGTGTCAAAACAGTTTGGTTGTCTAAGGTTATTACAGTTTGTTATACTCACTGTAGCAAAACTATTCCAGGCAGGGTCAATGCCCACTATACCATGACCCTGGCTTCATTTCTGGCTTTTTGGAAAGGGTTGGATTCTGGAAGCAGCAACTTGGTCCTGTCTGCATACTTTTACAAAGCAGTATGAGCTTGATTCTTTCTCTAGGTTAGGCTTTGCTAGGACCCTTCTTCCATGTCCTCAATGTAGTCATCTAGTTATATAGCTAAGGCAGCTGCAGCAGTGATCAATATGATGAACATAGTACAGTTGTGCAAGTAACATATTTTCTTTTTTTGCCAAGATGTGCACATTTTACGTTGTTTCTAAGATTGTCCTGCCTCCCTTTCTGTTTTGGCATGAAAGCTCTGAAGCACTTGGTGCCTAATCCTGTCTTTAGTCAGCTCAGCTCAAACTAACTGTTTTTTAGGTATGTAAAAGGTGCCCTAAAGCTTTGGAAGCTGATCAGCTGATGTATCCTAAGCAGGATATAATCCTCATAGCTAAGACTGCTGTAGCAGTGATCATTTGAACATCTGATGTTTATGGTAAGTTAACTTGCACAACTATAAGTTTTTCAGTATAGATGTTAATACTAGTTGGGAGACGTAAAAAGGTGCTGTCGCATGAATAGTTTAGATTGTAACTAAAATTTCGTTATTGAAGTCTGGTAGCCTTCAGAGTATGTCTTGAAGAGCACTTGATTGGTATTTGTAGAATTCTGAGAGAATCGTTAGTCTTTCAGCTGATCTTTTCAGCCAGTGATGTATTTTTTTTTTTTTATACAGGTTATCACAGGAGGTCATTATGATGTTGATTGTAGGATGGAGGATCCTGATGGGATGGTTCTCTACAAGGAAATGAAGAAACAATATGATAGCTTTACATTCACTGCATCAAAAAATGGAACTTACAAGTTTTGTTTCAGCAATGAATTCTCAACCTTCACACACAAGACTGTCTATTTTGACTTCCAGGTTGGGGATGACCCCCCATTGTTCCCTAGTGAGAATGGAGTAACTGCATTGACACAGGTATGTACTTATTTCTGGGATTTATATTTCTAGTCATGTTTAGCACAGAATGCCTCTGATCTGCCCAGGAAATGGTTTTCTTATGAAGGCTACTGACTTGAAGGCGGTTTAGTTTGCATTGAAACTTTTTGACTGAAATTTATGCCAGCACAAGATAATTCCTTTCCTGGTCTCTCAACACTGTGTCAGGAGACATTCGTAATGCTGTTATGAGCTGCACAAAGTTGCAAGTGGGCTTATGTAGTTTTTTTAAGGAGATGGTGATTGCAGGAATTTGCAGCTGATAAGCTGACTCGTAGCTCAGTTTTTGAGAACCACATGCGAAATGAGGCCATAGGCCACTGAGGCTTGCATTGCTGCCCAACTTTGAAGGTTATATAATATTGTAGCTGATGAATGTCTATTAGGCTACACCCAAGCAGGAGTAATGTTGGTGCCACAAAGCCATGTGGTGCCATTGATGTTAATGGAATTGTCTGAGGAGACAAGGTTCACTCTACTTCACCATGCTGACATCCCCATTCTAGGTAACTAGTGATGTACATTTTGTGTGAATGTGTTTGTGGTGGGATGAGACTAGAGAACTTTTGTGTTTGGATGGGGTAAGATTTGCATCTTGTCTGAAGTGTGTGTGTAAAGGGTGTGTCTGTGGCCTTTTGCAGACCAGTAGCATCCTAGTTGGGACTAATTTCTACCTTATTCCTATTGCTTGCAGGCTGTCCTGTATCTTTTCATGACACTGAACCACATAAGGCAAGTAAAGTTGGTGGATGAAATGAGGCTTTGCTTGCTGTCATCTGTTTTTGACTGAGGGTCTGATGTGAGTATGTATATACATGTCTGCACTCCTTTTGTTATGCAGGGTGTTAAGGTGCTCACTTGCAGTGATGTAGGCTGGTGAGGTGGTTGTGTTTAAGCATGTAAATGTCAGCTGAATGTGATTTTGGATCACGCAGAGTATGTAATGCTCTGAATTATCACTGAGCAGTACTGGTGAGATGTTAAGCTGATGAGCAGCTCTCTGCAACACCAACCTACCTGTCTCTCTAAAGATAGAAAATGCAGTCTTCTGTGTTCCACATAGAAAACCAACATGTTACAGCAGTTTAGTACAGTGGATTAAAACTGAGCTGTTATGTTTCATCCAGTTGTCCTGGATTTTATTCCCTGTCTACTTGCCTGCTTTATTATATTTCCTAAAAAGAGACACTTGTACTTGGCAGGTGTGCAAATTTGCACACTTTTTTTTTATTTTGATAAAACAAAAAGTTATTCTGTTACTTTTTCAGTAGGCCCACAGTACATTTGAATTGTTGGGTTAGTTTGACCAAGTAAAATGGGTGCAGACTTAAAAGTTGCAATAGCTTTAAATCCCTTTGCAAGCCAGAGCATCCCAGCAGTAGTACTTGGTAAAAGTAACCACTGAATCCTGCCCTTAAAGGGAAGACTGAAGTGCAATTCTGTTGTGTAATACACATTGATATTGTGGTAGTCAAATGTCTAGCTTCACCCTTTAATATAGTTCACTTGTTCTGGAGTTTTCTTTGAAGAATGTTATCCAAATATAATTTAATGCCTGAAGTCCATTCAGGATCTTTTAGGTTTCTTCACAAAGATCATTATAATCCATTTTCTTCAATTCAGATTTTGTTTTTCTGTCATTTAGTTAAGTCGCAACTTATTTCAGGCATACTCTTTAAATTTAATTTTTCATTGTCTTCCAGAAAGGTAAAAAATTCTGCCCTGACTTGGGGTGGTATATGTCCACACACTAAGTTTATTTAAAGGTTAGATTGCACAGCACTGGAGAAAAGAGGCATGAAGAACTCCTCAATTCAGCGTGTTCCATCCTCTTTCTGCTATGGTCCCTGCACTGGTTGCTGCAAGGCACCCATCGTAACTACATCAGATTTGGGGATCTGAATCCAACTCGCTTTTTAGTATCTGATGGCAGTGGAGACCATCGCCAATCCCTTAGCAATGGCGCTTTCATTTCTCTCAGGTCCAGCTAACCAGTGTTCAACTGCTGTTCATGTGGAACCCTTCTCCAGTTTGACCTTCAAAGCTCTTGTTTGAATATTTACTATCACCATGAGCTACACCTGCATATGCTCCACCTGAGCCCTTGCTTTAGGTGTCACTGCCCCCACAACGGTCATAATCATCACAGTGCAGCCCCCCCCCCCCCGCTACTCCTAGCAACAACCAGATGCAAGCCTGATGCTTCAGTGCCATATATTTTCAGGGCATGTTGATTCGATACTACTACTATATAACCATCACCATCCTGCTATCTTTGTCACCCTGGCATCATTTTTGGGGCTTGATAAGCATCTGCATCAGGTGCCTTCACCAGTGTTCAATTCATCCTGCAGAGTCGGTTCTGCTTACCAAAAGTGGTATACTAGGCAGTTGCATTCCACTCCTAGCTCCAAACCATTAAGTCAAAAATTGCCCATTTAAAGTTTGAAAGTTAGTTGAAATAATTTTGACCCCAGGACCTCTAAACGCTTTACCAGATAAAGCTGTATCTGCTGAGTGGCAGCTGTCTTGAAAAGTTTGGAGAGAACCATCTATTAGATGGTTATGCCCCTGTGCTCAGGTTGGATGACTGATTTGCACAACAGGACTTATGCATCTCCACTAAAACTTCTTGTAGTGCACAACAGGACTTATGAATCTCCACTAAAACTTCTTGTAGCTTTACTCTGTCCAGGCATTGTTCACCATCTGTTCGATCCCGTCAAGTTGCCTAACACTCTGAATGGGGTGAGACTTGACAGTGGTGTGTGCCTCCCTGCATGGGCCATGGGATCCCAGCTCAGTTGGCACATGCCTGCACTCATGGTCGTTTTACTATGGAGTCTCCTTCCCATCCATGGACTCTGGCAGATTTCACATTGTTTCTGAAAGGAGTTTCTCGGCCTGCATGATGTGGGAAATAACATTGTTTCTTAATTTTTTGCTGTCACTAACCACAATTTTATACCCAGAAGGTGCGTCTTGCTGAGATCAGTGAAGTGCATTGCACTGTCAGACACTTAAGCTAAAGTAAAAATTATTTATTTGTTGGAGAAATCTTTGAATATAGTTAACCTCGCTTAGAGTTATTTTTCTTCCTTTATCCCCTAATTGCAGTTCAGTACCCCCCCCCCCACACACACACACACACACACACACTGTGGATATTGGTGTCCCCTGCAAGTCATTAACCTGTTCAGCTGAACTTTTCACAAGGGATATGTGGTACTTTACTGGGGGACACTTAGTCTCTCACCAGTATTTAGTGTTATGGCTAACCTTGATGGGCTTCTTTGGCTGTAAATGGTAACTTGTAAAGTAAAATCCTGTGTTTAAATGATGAAAGTGTTGAATGAACAAGGGGTCATTTATTTTGCAACCGTACAAAGATTGACAAGTACTCAAGTAAGAGTGAATTACTGCATGAGAGAGGGGCATGGGACCTTACCCTGCAGAAACCTACTTTTTTATTGTACTGTTTGTATCACAATTTTTTAACACAATTGATGATGCATAACTCTTGTAGATCAGAGAATGTATGTACCTTTAAGAAGCTTTCCAGTGATGTACCATGTTTATATAAATGCAGAGCACCTGCAAGCAAGACTGCCATTTTGTAGTGAGCTGCAGAGTGGTAAGCATGTATGTGTAGTAGTCAGTCTGTTCAATCCTAATGTGTTTATATGTAATAAAGTATATAAACAAACACCAATAAATATATATATATATATATATATATATATATATATATATATATATATATATATATATATAATGTGTGTATGTATGTATGTAGGAGTGGCTAATCCTACTGCTCAAACGACTTGCTGATGGGTCAGAAACTAATTCCAGGTACTAAAACTCGCTTAAATGATTTTTTACTCAACAAATGTAAAACTGAGCACTCTGAATGCTCATAACAAATTTCTAGTTAAACGTAATGTCCGAAACTGCAACATATTGATAAAAATATTCGAAATAGTGATTGAAATGGTATCTGGATCCCGTAAAATGTATAGAAAGAGAACGACCATATTTTTGCTATGTGCTACTTTTTAGCATTAAAACTATTCAAATATCCAAAGTGTGTAAAGTGTTAGCAAGTTTGTACAGTAATTTTGCAAAATACATCCATTTCAAAGCATATTTTGCAAAGTACAGTATTTCGAAGAGTTTATTGTGCATTTGAATGTTAAAGTACCTGGTGTGTGTGCATGTTCGTACATAATTACAAGGGCCATATTTTGCATTGTGTTTAAGCATATTTTGTTGGCATGGCAGAAAGATGTTGCAGACCAAGTCCACTTGTATTTGATAGTAATATTGCAGAAAATTGGAGTGTGTTTGAGCAAGAGTGTGATATTTTCATACAGGCTGCTGCGTTTTCTGTCAAAGATGCACATACGAAGGCATTTATTCTGCTTATTTAGCTAGTTCAGAAGCCATTGAAAGAGAATGTTTGTTTTTATTTGTGTATGCACCTGCTGTGTATGCAGGGGGAGGGGGAAACTTCTATCTAGTGGTACTGGCTGAAACAAGGGAAGACCCAGAATTCTTCTAATGTAAATTTAGAGATGTGTAATCCCCAAACTGATATTACAATGGAAAGGCACATTTTACACTAGATCAAAAGCCTGATGAGGCTTTTGCTGCATATAACCAACTTGAGAAATAAGGCTAAAATGTGCAGATTTGGTGATTTACGGGATAAGTTGATAAGACAGGTTTGTGTGTGGTATTAAAGATGAAGTGAGAGGTTTTGCTTCGAGACAGTGATTTAACTTTCACTAAGGCCATAGAGATTTGTCAAGTACACAGGCTCATGGAGAAACACACAGACGTGCGTATAAATGAAAAATTCATGCTTCCAGCACTTCCTAAAGCTAATGTTTAGTGTGCAGTACGTGGTTAAAAATACAGGCCCAGAGGTGGGGCAATTTCAGTGAAACCCAGAACTTTTCTAGCGAATTCCAAGGCGTGCTCAAAGCGGACATGCTCAGTGAAGCACAAGGGTGAGTCAGCAAAACTGAAAGGGCTTATGATTTCTTCCAACACTCACTAACCATAAACCAACGAAGATGCTACATTACCAAACTGTCAGCTGTCGTAATTGTGGTGGTAATCATGAATCTAAAAGAGATAAGTGCTTTATATTTGTGGCACTGCTGACCTAAAACTAAAAGTGGAATCCTTTTCAAAGGTTTTGCTACTCAAAATAGGTCCATTCTTAAAAGAGAACATTGAGACAAGTTAGAAAGCTGTGACCCTTGACCCTACTTTTTATGTTGATGGTGTGCCTGTGCTTTGTGAAACAAAGAATGAAGTAATCTGAAGTAGTTTACTTCATTTGATATTCAACCTGTGGGGAATACGGATCCAAGCCAGCAAAGATTACATCGGCTCCGTGCTCCAGACTCCTCCCCTTACCCGTAATCCACCTCCCTTGGCTTCCATCCCCTAATCTGGTTTGCCGCGAGTTGGGATAGCATAGTGTCTCTGCAGCGACAGTTACCAGGGTACACTTCTGGTATTGTAAGTTACTAATTTCTGTTTGTTAGCCGTTTTAGCTTGGCTTAGGTATACTTTCTCCCCTCCCATCTCTTTGGTGTCGTGTGTAGGATGTTCTTCATGTTTCACTATTGCAGTCATATTTGGGATGTTCGTGTTTCACTGCTGCAGTCATTACATTTTGGTTATCTGCTTGCAGGTAGCCCTCAGTCAGCCTGATTAACAAAGTCTTGGGTCCTGTGTCGGTTGCTGTCCCTTTTTCCATGACATCAGGTCGTCAGGGGTATAAAACATGCAGCCGACATCTTTACATCAGTCTTTCTTGCCGTGCTGTGCCCAAAGCAGAAGCAGTTTGCAAGAGCCGGTTGGCCAACTCCTGAAATTTTCGTTTTAGAGTTTGAGAACCGAAGTCTTCAGCTAAAGCTAAGTACCCCGTTGGGGGAAACTTTTTCTTGCTCCTTACCAATGTCAGTAAAAGTTAATAATTGCATTACTTGTGGAAAGCAAATACCTCAAAGATTTTCATTCGTACTGTATTCCTTGCCTAGGCCCTGACCACAACGTACCTTGCTGTTGGTTTTGTGCTTTATTTAATCAGCGTACTATCCTTCGTCTGTATATTTTCGCCTCTAAATATTTCGGTTCTCTGTTTAATTATCCAGAAATGTCGTCCGTTAGCCATCCGACTACCGGGATTCTGAAAAAAACAAAAAGAATAAAGACAGGCTGCCGAGGTCCAAAACTGCTGACTACGCTTCTAAGCCAGTCGCCAGTTCGCAGGTACTTGGTGAGGTGCTTTCGCAGCCCCTAATACCTGCTACTTATGATTCCCAGTCCTCTACTGAGACCCATTCAGAGTCCGGTATGCCACGAGATGCTTCAACTATGGAACCCGTGGATGTCTCTACCTTGGATGGGTCTGGAGCTGCTGTGCAGGCACTGGTGTGTGAGGGCGTATTCAGGCCTACGGACTTGCATATTATAGGTATCATAGGTAGATACTAGGCTATCTGCCCTAGGGCATTTATAAGCCTAGCCAGAGTGTATTTGGCTTCCGCCTCCCTATTAGATTAGCCTACTGTGCCTCTAAAGTAGGTCGCAGAAGGTACCCTTTTAAGATTAGTTTACTGTGCCTCTGTCTAGCAGGGACACAGAAGAGATCCCAGGGGTGAATTTGCGTTTTCCCATCCACACGTCCAGATTTTGCTTGAAGAGGGTCAGCGAGGGGCAATGTCTAACATGAATTGGGATTCTATTCCAGAGTGAGGGGAGCCTCTGGGAAATGAATCTGTCCCTCCAGCATGTCCTATTTATTTTTGTGCTGAGGTTTAGGTCCCTGGAATGTGTAGCTCTAAGGGACTTGGATTTTTTGAGGTGGAGCATGTCCATTAATTCTGGGTTTGACATGGCTTTGTACATAAGGCATAGATCGCCTCTGAGTAGGTGGTAAGCAACTGAGTAGAGCTGGAGTTTCTTTAGTCGAGCTGCATAGGACATCTGTTTGTAGCCAATGATCCTCTTGGTGAGGTACTTTTGGGGTCTCTCCAGTTGCAGCAGGTGTCTGGTAAGGTACATCCCAAAAGGGGCATTGTATTCAATTATGGGCCTGATGAGTGATGAGTAGAGGGGCACAATGACCTCTCTTGATCTAGATGCGAATCCTTTCGTGATAAGGTGGGCTATATAGAAGGTCTTTCTAACAACTTTGGCAACGTGATCATCAAAGGAGAGATTACTATCTATGTTGGTCCCCAAATCTCTAATTACTTCCGTACTTAATGGATTAGGCACCTTGTTTTTCCCAAAGGGGATGACTATGCACTTTTTAGCATTTAGCTTGAGGCCGTGGCTCTGGCACCAAGCATCCGTCTCTTGGAGGATGCTTGTGTCAGCTGGATATTCGATTATGGCCCCCAGTTTGCAGTCATCTGCAGACTTTGTCAGCCATAATCCCCCCCCGTGTTAGCCTGAACCTCAGAGAAGTATATACCGAACGAGAGGTCCCAGAACTGAGCCCTGTGGGATGCCACTTGTAACTGGTTTGGATTCAGACATGGCACCTGCAATTCTGACCATGTGGGTTCCATCTCTGAGCCAGTTTGCAACCATCTTCTGATATATATATGGGGTTGATATTTAAGCTGGTAAGCTTATTTATGATGCCAGAGTGGGGTATTTTGTCTAAGGCTTTTGCGAGGTCCAGGTAGGCTGTGTGGACTACCTTGCCCTCATCTATGGCTTTGGTAACTGTGTCAAAGAAATCAACTAGGTTTAAGAGGCAAGATCTGCCCTTAAAGCCGAATTGGGTAGGGTGGAGAAAATGTCTGTGCAGCAACAGAAACCTGGTTCAAGGCTCCTGAGAGCACCCCAGCACTACCAGATTATAACTCATACCATGCGTTTCGGCCCCAAAACTCGGACCGAAGCACAAAAGGAGGGGGAGTATCTATATTCATCAGATACCTACACCTCCAGGTTAGTGGCACTGCACGAAGCATCGGAAACCATCCATGTGCAACTAACGGCGGGCAAAACTGGCTTTCAGTTTGTAGCCTGCTACAGAACACCCACCCTATTACAGGAACCCTACTTGGCATTCCTGAGAACACTGGAGAATATGAAGGTCTCTCCAAACACTGTTATTGGGTGACTTCAACTACCCAAACATTGACTGGAAAAACTACTCGATCCCAAACCCCCTCACCCAACGGTTCCTTGAATTTATAAACTCTTAACACGATGGAACAACTGGTCACCACTCCCACAAGAAGGAACAACATATTAGACCTGGTCATCACCAACATGGGGACTCTTATGTTCCACACCAGAGGTAAACCCTTCATTGGTAAGATATCATAAACAAATTTCCCTGGACATCCATATCCCGTCCCCACCCCCAGCCAAGGAAATCACTGTAAAGAATTTCTCAAAAGCCAACTTTGCACTTCTCAAGACTGAGGTGGAATCCTTCAAAGCCCCCGGGCCAGAGGATAATACAGCCCAATCCGCAGAATCCTTTACAAATGCATTCTATGAGCACCTGTAGGAATGCATGGATCGTGCTATCCCAAATAAAACCAAGACTCACTCCTCCAAAAACAGGAGACCGGTCTGGTGGACCCCGGCCATAAATAAGCTATACAACAGAAGGAGGAAGCTACTACATGACACAGCAAAATCCCAGAAAGAGAAGGCATCTCTGATCAGTATTAGCAAGAAACTTCGATCCCTCATAAAATCATCAAAGGCCAGTTTCGAAAGAGAAATTGCCCTAGACACTAAAGATAATCACAAGGCTTTCTTTAGTTATGTCAGGAACATGGGTGGAAACTCCCAGATATGCTCTGAATTGTTGCATAACGGCACAAAATATACCGAACTTACAGACATAGCCAACATCCTAGCAGACAGATTCAGTGCAAACTCCCCCCCCCCCCCCAAAGGAGCAAATGCTTATCCCAATTGAATGTAACCTCCCTGACATCACAAATGCACAGGTGAAAGCTGCCCTCTCAAAAGCAAAAAACACAGCATCTACGGGACCAGACTGTGTCCCAGGCTGTGTCTTACACGAGCTCCAAGAAGAACTGAATCCTCACATTGTCACTGTTCAAACTTAGCCTTACTACAGGATATGTACCCAAAGAATGGCGTACAGCTACAGTGGTCCCACTCCGCAAAGGTGGTGCTAGAACGGACCCAGGGAACTAAGCCTGACTAGTCTGGTCTGTAAAGCTATGGAGCGTATTATCATGGAACTCATAAACAGACATTGGGAGCCTCCAGACACTGGACCCTACAGTTAAACCGACACATCCTTCTTTACTTAGGCCTAAATCTTGATCCATGCCTAAAAAACTGACGCTCTGGCCTCTATGCCTAAAAAACAAAAATAAGAATGGCTAAAGATCTAATAACTCTAATCAGGGGTAGCCAACCCCCCCCCCCCTTCTAAGAGGCCTAGGACTGAAGTTGATTATGAATCCCTCTGATCAGGATTCTGTTATTTCTGATTCTTCTGGATTTGCCTTTGTCTACTTATGAGGATTCTGATGCAGAGGACTCCATTCCCTCTGCTTCCCCTCCTGAGGATTTTTCTTTTGGGGAAACCTTACTCTGCAAGGGAACATTTCCACTGGGAAAGCCAGGATTTTTCTGATTCAAAAAAGAGGCTTAGGGATTTCCTTCTCCTACCTCAGCATTATCCTTTAGCTATTCCTCCTGTACTAGACATTGTTAATGCTTTTTCGGAATCTAGTTTGGCCCTTGATTCCCTGCCTCCTGCTCCCAGAAAACCTGACGGATACTACAGGGTCCCTGAGTCCCACAAGTTCCTTTTTAAAAATCCTATTGCTGATCCAGAGACCATTTCACAGGGGCCCAAGGGGCATTAAGGCTTCTACTGCTAAAAATCCTACCCCTTCTGATAGACTCAAGGGTGCTGGATAGATTAAGGTGGTTTACACTTCTGTAACCTTGGCCATTAAGACTAACTGCCAGTTTCATATGTTAAAGTATCAGCAACATGTTATTGGACTGCTTGAGCAGAAAATTATGTTGATTCCTGACTGTGTGGAAAATTTAAAGAATTACAGGATTTAATGCATTCTGCTGGACAAGTTGGAAAACATACTTCGCAATGTTTTGATTCATTAGAGGCCTCTTGCAGGGCTGCTGTTACTGGGTCTGTGCTCAGAAGGCATGCTTGGCTTAAGGAGCAATCTTTGCCTGATCATGTTAAAGCTAAATTGTTGGATGCTTGTTTAAATCAGGACCTCCTGTTTGGCAACAAGGATGAGGAATTTCTTAAAAAGATGGAAGATAAAGCTAAATCTATGCAAACTAAGATTTTTACAAGTTCAGCCTCCTAGATTTAGTAGGCACTGGCCCACTAAGAACTGGTTCTTTCCAGCCCCTTCCAGGTCTTCTCAAGCCAAACCCAGATACAGCAAAAACCGCAGGTTTCAGTCCCAGGGGACACGCACAACTAAGCAGTAGAAGGCCTCCACTTCCAAATCTAGGAATAATAAGACTCCCCCTTATGGTAAACTGTCTCATTGACTTTCTTTTAAAATTTCCAAGCACTTATCAACTGACTGCCCCTTTGGGGGGAAAGATTGCTCTTCATGCAAAGAATTGGGAACTCATTACCCAAGACAAATTGGTTTTAAATAGTGTCACAGGGATACAGATTTCACTTCCACACACTGCCAACACCAAGCGTGCGGCCGGATCTACTCCCAAATCAGTGGGCAGAGGCCCAAAATTAAGTACCTTCTCTGTTAAGCATGGGGGCTATTCAACTGGTACCAGAAGAGTAAAAGGGACAAGGTTTCTACTCGAGACTTTTCCTGGTACCCAGAAAAGACAATTCATGGCGTCCTATCCTGGACCTGTCTACTCTAAACACCTTTTTGGAGTTTCCAAAATTCAAGATGCTTGCTCTTCAATTACTTCCTATGCTAGGTAAAGATGCCTGGTTGGCAACATTAAAAGAAGCATACCTGCACATCCCAATCAGGGAATCTTGCAGAAGATACCTACGCTTCAAAGCAGGCTACATGCACTATCAGTTCCCTGGACTGCCCTTTGACTTGTCTACTGCACCCAGGTTATTCATAAAGTGCCTAGCTCCAGTTATTGCATTTTGCGGGCAAAGAAATATTCCCATACCTGGACGATTGTTTAATTCATGCAGAAAGCTAGGACATATTTTGAATCATCTGGCCTTTATACAAAGGGTTCTAACTTGTCTGTGGTGCACCATAAACTTAAAGAAATCACACCTGGTACCCTGTCAACAAATTGTATTCCTGGGAGCAAGCTTGAATACAACTTCCCAGATGGCTTACCTCACGGCAGAAAAACAAATTCATTTGACAACCTACGTCAAACAAGTGGCCACAAAACCCTGCTATATCTGCAAGACAAATACTGCAAGCCTTGGGGTTCATAGCCTCCTGCATTCTTCTAATTCCATATGCAAGACTGCATATGAGGAAACTACAGTTGTATCTAAAAAGCCTAAGTCAACATTCTCAAGACCTGGAAAAGATTCCTATCGTACCTTGCATACGCCTAGAATTCCTTTGGTGGGCAGAGGCCTGTCACCAAAACAAGGGACTACCTTTCACACCATCCCCTTCAGCCAAAACCCTAACAGATGCATCAGACTATGCATGTGGGGCTCACCTTGGCAGGAAATGCGTTCAGGGCAAGTGGAATCCAAGTCAATTGCACCTGCATATCAATCAAAAAGAAATGTTAGCTGTACAGAATGCTCTGACAGCCTTCAAGGACCGCATTCTTCCAGGACAACTAATGGTAAAGACTGACACCACAACTGTTATGTTATAAACAAGCTTGGGGGCACACATTCTTACCCCCTCTGCAGACTAGCCATGGCATTGTAGAACACAGCCGTGAGCTACCAAGTGCACTTACAAGCTCAATTCCTGCCAGGAAGATTAAATACACTGGCAGACAGACTAAGCAGAAACCTCATGGGCCCACACGAGTGGAAACTGGAACCAAGGATTTTCAACATGTTGACAAGCAAATGGGAGAGCCCAACCTGTTTGCCTCTCCCCAGAACTACCAATTGACAAATTTTGCACAAGGACTCCCCACAAACAAGGCTGGAAAGTGGATGCTCTGTCCTTCAACTGGAAAAACCTATCAGTCTATGCCTTCCCCCTCTACCTCTGCTCTCCAAAGCACTACTAAAAATCAAACAGGACAAACAAAGGATGATTTTGATTGCTCCAGACTGGCTGCGCCAACACTGGTATCCTCTTCTGCGCAGTGTCACTGTTATCTCCATGGCACGTGCCTCAGACTCCTTTCCTGCTGTCTCAGCAGGAGAACCAGATTCTGCACCCTCCACTTCTAACACTGAACCTTGCAGCCTGGCAAATTACTTTCTCTCTCCTTTACCATCCCTCAGCAAACCTGTGATGGATATTTTAGTGGCAAGGAGGCCTAGTACTAGAAAATCTTATGCTGAAAAACGGAAAAGATTCTGTGCCTGGAACCAATCTAAAGGGATGAGCACAGCAGCTCCCAATTTACCTCTGATTTTACAATACTTAACTGAAATGCTTCACAAGGGCCTGTCTCTTTCCTCCATTAAAATCCACACCTCAGCCGTTTCAGCTCATAACACAGAAGCTCCCCTCTTCTGTCATCCACTGCTCAAGCAGTTCCTCAGAGGGGCCAAAAATTTGAGACCACCCAGGAGATCTCCAACCCCAGCTTGGGACTTTAACTTTGTCTTGGAGAAACTCATTCTACATCCTTTCGAGCCAGCTGCTACTGCAGACTTAATTACTTTCTTGGAAAAATTGCTTTCCTTTTAGCAATCACTTCAGCAAGAAGGGTATCTGAATTACAGGCCCTTATGGCAGTGGAGCCTTTCATCATATTTCATGCGGACAGGGTGTCCCTCTGAACCAATCCATCCTTCATGCCCAAGGTGGTATCCAGTGTGGCTCTTAATCATTCCATTCATTTGCCAACCTTTCCCAATCCACAGAATAAAGGGGAACAGATACTGGGAACTGATACTGCATTTCTTAGATGTGCACAGACAACTTAGATTCTACTTGGACAGGACTAAACCTCAAAGGAAATCTGAACTGCTTGTGGCATTTGCTGCAGGGGCAGAGAGGAAGGCTATTTCAAAGCAAACCACTTCTAAATGGATAAGCCATTGCATTCATCTCTGCTACAAGTACCAGGGTATCAGACCTCACTCCACCAGGGCTGCATCTACCTCTGCAGCCTTTAGGCGTCCCTACCAGGGACATCCTCGAAGCTGCTACCTGGAGTTCTGTACCAAGCATCATCATTTGCCAATTTTCTCTAAATCCAGAGCTGGCTTTGCCACTGCAGTCTTGCAGGGCCATATAGCTGTCCCTAATGCTATCTAAATTCCTCCTCCCAACCACAGCTTTGGGAATCTACCCAACTGTAATGACTGCAACAGTGATACACGAAGAACATAGTACAGATGTTAGTCGTGTTTCACTGTTGCAGTCATTCTTGGGTTATCCTGCTGGCAGGCTACCCGCAATCGGCCTGAATTCCAAAGTCCTGGTCAGGCGTCGGCTGCCGTTGCCTCTTCCCTGACATCCGTGCACCAGGGGTATAAAAGATGCATCCGACGCCATTTTCTTCAGTCTTTCTTGCCGCGCGGTGCCTGAAGCAAAAGCAGTTCGCAAGTGCCAGTCGGCCGACGCATGAGTTTTTCAAATCCAAATTTCAGAACCGAAGTCTTCATTAAAGCCAAGTACCCCGTTGGGGAAACTTTTTTCTTGCTCCAGACCGATGTCAGAAAAGTTAATTGTATTTCTTGTGGGAAGCAAATACCTCATAAGGATTTTCACTCTTACTGTATTCCTTGCCTAGGCCCTGACCACAACGTTGCTAGCTATCTGTTTTGTGCTAGATTTAACCAACGCACTATTAAGCGTCTGTTTGATTTTGCATTTCATTACTTTGGCCGAAGATTTAATTATGTAATGCCGTCGGAACAGCCGACGACCGGAGTTTACAAAAAAACGCAAGGACAAGGATAGGCATCAGAGGTCGAAACAGACTAGGCCTCCGTTAGGCCAGTCACCGGTTCTCAGTGAGGCACTTTTGCAGCCCCTGGTTCCCGCTACCTCAGAGCAACAGGCCGCTTCAGACTCCCACGTGGAACCGACTGGGCCTCTGGATACTCAAGGTATTGGACACTCGGAAGTTATTCCCTCAGATGGGTCCGGAGCCGCTGAGAAGGCATCTGCTTCTGTGTGTCTTCAGACCTACACAAGCTATATGTTAAACCATCTTCAGCTTCAAATACTAAAGCAGCTCTAAAGACAAACAAGTGCAGCATTCTCCTACTCAAACTTCCATGCCTAAAAAACAGATGCTTAAAATGGCCGAAGACCTTATTACTTTGATCAGGGGTTCCCGTCCCCCTGCTGATAAGAGGCCTAGGCAAGAGACAGAATATGATTCTTCTGATCAGGTTTCTATTTCTTCTGATTCCTCTTCTGAGCAGGATTATTCTGTTCCTCCCTATGAGGACTCTGATGCTGAAGAATCCATTCCTTCAGCCTCACTTCCTGAAGATTATTCTTTTGGAGAAACCCTGCATACCATGAGGGAGCATTTCCACTGGGAGAGCCAAGATTACTCTGAATCTAAGAAAAGGCTCAGGGACTTTTTGCTACTTCCTCAGCACAGACCCCTTGCTATTCCACCTGTTCTAGACATTGTAGATATGTTTTCAGAGTCCAGCCTGTCTCCTGACTCTTTACCCCCTGCACCTGCTAAGCCAGACCGATACTACAGGGTCCCGGATTCTCATAAATTCCTATATAAAAACCCCGCTGCTGACCCAGAAACTATATCTCAGGGTCCCAAAGGGGTCAAAGCTTCCACTGCAAAAAACCCTGTCCCCTCTGATAGAGATTCTAGGGCACTGGACAGATGGGGGAAAAAAGTTTACACTTCTGCTACCTTGGCTGTAATGGCTTTAAATTGTCAGTTTCATATGCTTAAATATCAGCAATACTTGATGACACTGCTTAAACAGAAAATGTTGACAATTTCTGAATGTGCAGAGAACAAAGAAATGCAGGATTTATTGCATGCAGCGGAACAAGTGGGAAAGCATACTTTACAATGTGGTTATGATTCACTGGAAGCCTCTTGCAGGGCCGCTGTTACAGGTTCTGTTATTAGAAGGCATGCTTGGTTGAAGGAACAGAATCTGCCTGATCATGTTAAAGCAAAATTAGATGCTCCATTACAACATGTACTTTGTTTGGTGCTAAAGCAGAAGAGGTGTTGAAGAAAATGGAGGATAAAGCGAAATCCATGCAGACAGTACAGGTGCAGCCACCCAGATTTAGCAGGAACTGGCCTACTAGAAATTGGTCCTTTCCAGTGTCAGACAGACCACAAAGAGGCAGATACAGATGTCCCAGAGGCAGATCTCAGCCCCAAGGCTCATACATGCCTAAACAATGGGGCGCTCCTACCTCCAAAAGGGGAGAAGACAAATCGCAACCTTACAGGAAACAGTCCCAGTGACTTTCCTCTGCCAGACCCCCCCCAAAGCACTTTTCTTTTGGCAGCCCCCTTAGGGGGAAAACTAGCACTTTTTGCATCAAATTGGCAAATGGTTACCCAAGACAAATGGGTCTTGAACATAGAGTCCCAAGGCTACAGGTTCCATTTTCACACACTACCAAGGGCAAAAGGTATGCTAGACCTGCCACACAATCAATGGTCAGAGGCACAAAAGCAAATTACAGCCCTCATGGACTTTAGGTCCATTCATCAAGTACCACAACAAGGGCAAGGATTTTACTCCAGACTTTTCTTAGTGCCCAGAAAGGACAAAGCCTGGAGACCAATACTGGATCTGTCTATACTCGACACCTTTCCGGAGGTTCCAAAATTCAAGATGTTGACTCTACAGCAGCTACTGCCCATGCTGGGCAAGAAGGCTTGGCTCGTAACTTTAAACCTAAAAGAGGCATAACCTGCATGTCCCCATCAGGCAATCTTGCAGAAGATACCTCAGATTCATAGCTAGCTCAATGCATTACCAATTCTCTGCACTTTCCTTTGGCTTATCTACTGTGCCCAGGGTCTTCACAAAATGCCTGGCACCAGTAATTGCATTTTGCAGACAGAGGAATACAAATATATCCTTACTTGGACGACTGCCTTATTCAAGCAGAGAACAAGGACATTCTACTACAGCATCTAGCGTTTGTAAAAAGATTACTAACATGCCTAGGGTACACAGTAAATGAAAAGCAATCAAAACTAGTACCCTCTTGAGATAATATTCCTGGGTGCAAGCTTAAATACAACTGCCTAGATGGCTTATCTCACGCCAGACAAAGGCAACGGACTACTTATTTCAAAATGTTGGCAACAAAAACCCAGTTATCTGCAAGAAAAATTCTGCAGGCTTTGAGCTTCATGGCAGCCTGCATTCTGCTAATTCCATATGCAAGACTGCATATGAGGAAACTTCAGTGGTATCTAAAAAGTGTTTGGACTCCACATTGCCACAGCCTGGAAACCATAATTACCCTCATTCCCTGCCTGCAACAGGTGTTTCGATGGTGGGCAAAAGGCCTGTCACCACAACAAGGGGCAGCCATTCGTTTTACCCACAGCCAGGCAGATATTAACAACAGATGCATCAGATTATGCCTGGGGGGGCCCACATGGCAGGAAGATGTATTCAGGGCACATGGTCCGCAACCCAAATGCATCCTGCATATCAACCAAAAAGAGATGCTAGCTGTTCAGAATGCATTGATAGCCTTCAAGGATCTACTTCATCCGGGACAACTACTGATAAAGACGGACAACATTACAGTCATGTGGTACATAAACAAGCAGGGAGGCACTCATTCCTACCCCCTATGCAGACTAGCCATGACTTTGTGGGACAAAGCATTGACTTACCAAGTACATCTGCAGGCACAGTTCCTGCCAGGAAAGATAAATACTCTGGCAGAGAAGCTAAGCAGAAACCTCATGGATCCCCACGAGTGGAAATTGGATCCGCAAGTCTTCAGTATGATAAGGAATTGGGGATGCCCGGATATAGATCTATTTGCCTCCCCTCACAAATGCCAACTACAGAGATTCTGCACAAGGACTTATCACAAGCAAGCATGGAAAATGGCTGCTCTATCTTTCAGCTGGAAAAACTTAACAGTATATGCCTTTCCTCCACTGCCTCTCCTTCCCAAGGTACTCCTAAAAGTTGGACAAGAGAAGCCAAAAATGATACTGATTGCCCCAGACTGGCCCCGCCAGCACTGGTACCCAATCCTAAGGAACTTGTCTCAAAACCCAGCCTGGACATTACCTCAAATTCCTCACTTACTGTCCCAACACAACAGTCGGATCATGCACAGCCAACTCAAGACCTTAAATCTGGCAGCATGGCGGATAATGCAGTCATTCAAAACACACCTCTCTCTAAAGCGGTGATGGATGTTATTTTGGAGGCCAGGAGGCCTAGTACCAGAAAATCTTATGCTGAAAAATGGAAGAGATTCTGTGCTTGGAACCAGGCACAAGGGATTGACACAACTGTACCAAATATTCCTCAGATTTTGCAATATTTAACGGAGGTGCTGGACAAAGGCCTACCCTTTTCATCAATTAAGATTCATGCCTCTGCCATTTCAGCTCATTACAATACAGAGCCACCTATTTTTTCTCATCCTTTATTAAGGCAGTACCTCAGAGGAGCCAAAAACTTAAGGCCCCCCAAGGAGATCACCAATACCTGCATGGGACCTCAATTATGTCTTGGAAAAACTCACCCTGCCTCCTTTTGAGCCAGCCGCTACAGCTGATATAAAATTTTTATCATGGAAAACGGCTCTGCTCATAGCAATAACCTCTGCAAGACAAGTCTTAGAGCTACAGGCACTCATGGCTGTGGAACCTTTTATCATTTTCCATCCAGATAGGGTTTCTCTGAGGACAAACCCAACTTTTATGCCTAAGGTAGTATCTACTGTGGCCCTTAACCAAACTATTCATTTGCCTACCTTCTACCCAAACCCACAGAATAAGGGTGAGAGACTTCTGCATTCTTTGGACATACACAGACAGCTGCGCTTCTATTTGGACAGAACCAACACTTTCAGAAAGACTGAGCAATTACTAGTGGCATATGCTGCAGGATCACAAGGAAAGGCCATCTCAAAGCAGACTGTTTCAAAGTGGGTAGGTCACCGCATTCGTTTCTGCTTATTCACAACATGGCAAATCAGTGCTTAAGGGCATTAGGCCACATTCAACCAGAGCAGCAGCCACTTCAGCAGCCTTCCTCGGAGTACCAACCAAAGACATTTTAAAGGCTGCAACCTGGAGTTCAGTGCACACTTTTTGACAAAGCACTATCACTTACCACTCTACTCTAAAGCCAGGGCAGGCTTTGCCACTGCAGTTCTGCAGGGCCTCCTAGCCGCTCCTAATCCTATTTAGCTCCAGCCCCCCAACCTTAGCTGTGGGATTCAACCCAATTATAATGACTGCAACAGTGAAACACTATGAACATAGTACAGTTGTGTACTTACCATAAATGTAGATGTTAGTGTGTTTACTGTTGCAGTCCAGGTTGCCTCCCACCACCCCCCTTATCTTTACTGAAACTTATCTGTACTTCTCTATCCTATACAACCTATGTGGTGTATTTGCTTGTAGATGAAGGAAAAATTTACCTTGGTGCATGCATGCTTTATTGACATATTTTTAGCCTAACCTTTTGGGGGCACCTGACATCTAGGGCAAGAAAAACTGAAGAAAATGGTGTCTGCTGCATCTTTTATACCCCTGGTGCACTGATGTCAGGTAGGAGGCGACAGCAACCGACACTGGACCTAGACTTTGGAATTCAGGCTGACTGCGGGTAGCTTGCCAGCAGGATAACCCAATTGTAATGACTGCAACAGTGAATACACTGTATCATCTACACTTATGGTAAGTACACAACTGTACTTTCTTCTACTGTCAAAGTTCAGTTGACTGCTATTTCTCATTTTCATGTGGGTGAGAATTCTGCATCCTTGGCATCTTCTAGACTGTGTAAAGCCTTTATTAAAGGTACTTTTTTGCTACGCCCCCCCCCAGTCAAAGATCCTGTCTCCCTGTGGGACCTTACAATGGTTCTTCAAGCTCTGGTCGCACCGCCTTTCCCTTTCTAGCGACTGCTACTGTTGATCTAAACATTTCTATCGTGGAAAACCGCCTTTCTGGTCGCTATTACCTCTGCTAGGAGGGTTTCGGAATTGCAGGCCTTGTCCATAAAATTTCCGTACATGATTTTTCATAAAGGTAGAGTTTCCCTTTGCACCAATCCATCCTTTCTTCCTAAGGTGGCATGACCTGTCAGTGTCAGATTATAAATTTGCCTGTGTTCTTTCCCAATTTTGCCAACAAAATGGAATACAAACTACACATGTTGGATGTTCGCAGACAGTTTTATGATTTTATTTACATAGGACAAAACATTTCTGTAAATCTGATCAATTTTGTTTCGTTCTATAGACCCTTTTTGGGCAAACCTATTTCCAAGGTCACGGTAGCTAGATGGATTTCTTTATGCATCCTGCATGTCTCTTCCAGGTCAGGTTAAAGCTCATTCCACCAGATCCATGGCTACATCTGCAGCTTTCTGGTCTAGTGCATGTTTAGATGACATTTGCTCAGCAGGTACTTGGTCCTCATCTCATACGTTTATCTCCCATTATAAATTGGATTTGACATCTAGAAGGCGAGCATCCTTTGGCTCAGCGATGCACAGGAATATCCTTCCATGAGGGCCACCCAGGAGTTTAGTAGCTGGGGACTCTGTCCCACAGGTTGAAGATCAAATGAAGTGAACTACTTCAGATAAAGAAGTTATGTACTCACCATAACGTTCCATCTGAGTAGTTGTACTACATTTGTCTTCAACCATCCCTCCCTCCTTCCCCTGACCTTTGGCGCATGTTCAGCCTGCAAGTGTAGGTCACAAGTTTATCAGGTCTGGTTATAAGTGCAAGTTCAGCAAACTCGATCTGGGGATGGAAGGCAAGGGAGGTGGATTATGGGTAAGGGGTGGAGTCTGGAGCTCGGAGCTGATGCTTGTAATCCGGATCTGTATTCCCCACACGTTTTAAGGCAAATGAAGTAAAACTACTCCGATGGAACGTTATGGTGAGTTTTATTTTTATACTGTTTGCACTTTGAGCTCTATGGGTCTCATCAATCCAATCTTATGTCAACAGAAACGTTTGCTAGAGTAAGAGCTGGGGCAAAGCTTGATTTGGCTAAACGTGCAAAGCATGTTGCTTATGGTGCTGAAGAAATTCAGACCAAGGGCTCAATAGTGCTTTCATGTTGCTCTGCTAGAAACAGCTATGACTTGCAATTTTACGTATTCAAAAGGCACATACGATCATTATTAGGCCTCAGACAGTTTGAAAATGGGACTGCCTTTATTTAATAAGGAAGTTCACCATGTAAGCTTTAAAAGACAACAGTTCTAATTTTGCCCAGGCTATTTTCTACCTATGCTGATCTTTTCGAAGACAAACTAGACAAATTTCCAGTTGTGTACTCCATGAAGTTGAACCCTGAAGTCAACCCAGTTGTCAGAACATCACGGCAAGTTCCAGTAGTTATGCATGATGGTCAAAGCTGAGGTAGCCAGAATGGTGTGGTGCAGCAAGGCATGATTTGTCAAGTAGAAGAACCAACTGAATGAGTGGTCCTCCATGGTAATAGCCAATAAAAAAAGCACAGATGATATCTGAATATATATTGATCCAACTGACTCTAACAAAACACTAAAATGATCTCATCATCCAGTGTGTACAGTCTTGCTGCTCTTATGCCAAATGCCACTGTTTTTTTTTGTCTTAGATGCAAAAAGTTCATTTTGGCAAATTTTGCTTGACCCAAAATCCTCATTGCTAACCACTTTCAGTACTCCTTTTGCCAGGTGCAGATTTTTGAGAACACTATTTGGGATAAATTCTGCCAGTGAAGTCAGCGTGCAATGGAACAAATTTTTTTTTGCTGGCTATCCATGTGCTATTATAGTAGATATTCTGGTAGGAGATAATATGAAGTCGAACATGATAGAAACCTCAGGAAAATTAAGTGAACCTTAAGCTGAATCCTCAGAAATGCAAACTCAGGCGACAAGAATTTAGTTATGTTGGTAGTTTACTAGTTCAGGCTTGCGACCATATCCTTCCAAGCAAACTGCAATTCTTGAGATGCCAGCACCAGACAATGTCCAAGCCCTACAACGTTTTCTTGGCATTGTCAGCTATCTAGGCAAGTTCATTCCAGATTTGTGCCAACTTTCAGCGCCATTATGAGAGCTGACATGCAAAGATGTAACTTGGTCCTAGTTGGACCACCACCAAAAGAGCATTTTATGTCCTGAAACTTTCTTGTGATGCATCTAAGTTTGGTCTTGGTAGAGAGTGGACCACTAGCCTGTGCTTCGGGGATTGTAACCCAAACCAAGATGCAGTATGCTCAGAGAAAGAACTCTTGGCAAATGTGTTTGTAGTTCCATGACTATATTTATGGCCAACCTATTCAAACTGACATCACCAACCTCTAGTCACTGTATTGAGAAAAGCATATGCATACTGCTCCTGTGAGATTGCAAAGTGATTTTAAAATTGCAAAAGTATAATTTCAGTCTTGTTTGCACGAAAGGCAGACTTTATCTTGCTGATACTTTTATCCAGTTCGCCAAAAAAAGTTGAAAAGCATGAAAATGAGAAACTTGATTTTGAAGTCATGGAAGTGACATTTTTCTTTAACACATCTTGATGAGCTTAGCACTCGTACAGCTTCAGATCCAATTCTCCAGAAGCTCAACCGCTTTCAGTTAAGGATGGCCCTCAAAGCAGTCTTGTTTACCTCAAGAAGTGCAACCATATTTCCTTACAGAGATGAGATTTTTGTCAATGGTATCCTGATGAAAGGTCCAAAAGTTTGTTCCAAAATCCTTGCAACAGGAGTATATTAACATCTTGCATCATGGCCACCCAGGAATTGATTCTGCCAAAAGGGCAAGAGGACTAGTATTTTGGCCTTCTGTATCATGAGATGTATTGAGAGAGTACTTTCATCTTGTTCTGTTTTGTAATAGTACTAAGCCGCATCAACAGAACCACTTCAGCTAAACCAAATTCCTGAACTACATTGGTTGACGGCCACAGACATTTTTGAATGGAATGGTCAAAATTTAGTGTTGGACTCTTATTCAGATTGGTTCGAGCTTGACCTACTTCCTAATCTCATGTCCAGTGCTGTCATTACTAATTTAGTGACATTTCTGTCCATGGTAGTCCGCACAAAGTTTATTTCTGACAGTGGTGCACAGTTCACAAGCCAGCAGTTCAAGATTTGCTGAGGAGTGGACTTTATTAGTGTTAAGTAGTCTTGAGTACATCTAGTCAAATGGTTTGGCAGACAGTGCGGTTCAAAGTGCAAAACGGCAGTTAGAGAAGTTGAAACGAGACAATACCAATGTTTATCCGAATCTCTGAACCTCAAACATTCCTCTGATAAACATATCGGCTTACCTGCTCAGATACTTGTGTAAAGACAAACCAGAGCCACACTACCAATCAATAGCAATTTGTTGGTTCCATGTGCTAAGAACAACAAAGCAGTGAAAGCTCAACTTCTGAAAAAGCTTTTGTCTTTCAGTCTGTTAAGGAAGGAGAGATGGTGAGGATGCAGGCAGCAAAAGGCTTTGATTGGATATGGAGTCATGAAAAGTTTGTTCAGAGCCGAGATCATACATCAAGGAATTGCAATGAAGAGAATTTAGATGGAATCGGAAATATTTAGTATGGGTGTCCGAAACTGTATTGCAGCATCTTTCCTGTGATAGACTCTAGTTCTCAGGGTGACTTGTCCATTTGTTCAGTTCTAGAGGACATTCTAGCAAACCTGTTCTGAGAATATCCCAGAGAGCCCTAAAGCAGATTGTTCTCCAATGACTGCCCCTGTTGATAAACCCAATCCTAACTGCTACATTACAAGATCAGATCACATTTCCAGACCTTGTTCCGGATACATGGCAACTTGGGCATGAATGTTTGTTCATTGTGTGTAATTTGCATGCCTGTCCAAATGTCATTATTACAAGACAGCTCGGTAAAGAGGGATGATGTAGATCAGTGTGTGTGTATGTACTTTAAGAAGCTTTCCAGTGAGCTAGCACGTGTATGTAAATACTAAACACATGCAAGCAAGACTTCCATTTTGTAATAAGCTGCCGGGGTGTAAACGTGTATGTGTAGTAGTAGTTTTACATTTTATGTTGCTTTCAATCCTGATGTTTGTATGTAGTAAAGTATGTAAACGAACACCCGAGCCTCTTCGTCTTAACTACGTAAGAGAGCGACAGCTCTCACTACAGTGATCTATTTCAACTTTGGCAAAATATGCAGGTAATAAGCAAAATCAAAGCAGTATTCAGCAGAGTTCATTCTTATCAAAGAGCAGCTTTAAAAATGATTTAAATAGCCATGTTTTTGCCTAGACAAATCCTCCAAATCCACCTGTGCATGAATCCTTATCCCTTACACCCTATTACTTAATGTAAAGATGATGTTCATCGTGCATACAGCTGCAGTAATCACATATGGGTTCTCTGCCGTCAGGCGGGTCCTCGGTCGGCCGAATTCCAAAGTCTTGGTCCGGCGTCGGTTGTTGTCGCCTTCTTCCCTGACGTCAGTGCGACAGGGGTATACAAGTCACAGCCGACGCCATATTCTTCAGTCTTTTTTGCCGCACGGTGCCAGAAGCAGTTCGCAAGTGCCGGTCGGCCAGCTCCTGAATTTACAAAAAATTGGAAACCGAAGTCTTCTTTAAAGCTAAGAACCCCTTTGGGGAAACTTTTCTTGCCTCAGACCGATGTCAGACAAAGTTAACAATTGTATTTCTTGTGGGAAGCAAATACCGCATAAGGATTTCCATTCCCTCTGCATACCTTGTTTAGGCCCAGACCACGACGTCTCGGGCTGTCGCTTTTGTGCGACTTTCAGTAAACGCACTATTAAGCGTCGGACGGAGTTCGCCCAACATTATTTTGGTAAAACCTTTGATTATAAAATGTCGTCGGATACTCTGACTACCGTTTTGTCCAAAAAAATGCAAAGACAAAGACCGACACGCGAGGCCCACGGCCTCCACCGACACCACGCCAAAACCGGCTACACGTGGTCCGGTTCTCAGCGAGACGCCTATGCAGTCCCTGACTACCGACGACACTTCCTTGGCGGTGTCCTCTGTACCAGAGACCGCAGGTACCTCGGCCCTTACTCGGACTACAACCCCGAAGCCACTGTTTAGTGTTGAAACTCCTACCGGGGATAAGTCTAGTTCCACCCAGGGTGTATTTAGGCCCTCTTCTTCCTTTTCCATTAAGGCCTTTGCTATGCAGCCCAACAGGCCTGTTGCACAAGGCCCATCCTCAGGCCCCATGCCTAAAAAGCAGATGCTTAAAATGGCTGAGGATTTAATTACACTTATCAGGGGCTCCCAGCCCCCTCCAGACAAGAGACCCAGAGTAGAAGAAGATTACCCCTCCTCTGAACAGGGCTCCATTGTCTCAGAACATTCTGATGTAGAGGAACACTCGTACTACCCAAGGTACTCTTGAAAGCAAGAGCAGACAGGCCGAAGATGATACAGATTGCTCCAGACTGGCCAAGACAACACTGGTACCCACTCCTAAGGAGCCTAACACATACTCCTCCCTGGCCACTACCTCTAATGCCTCTTCTGCTGACTCAGCACAGCTACAAAACTCTTCACGGTCAGCTGAAGACACTCAATCTCGCTGCATGGAAAATCCCTTAACACCTCAACAGACCCTACTCACCAAAGCCTCAACAGACCCTACTCACCAAAGAGGTGCAGGATGTCATTCTGGAGGCCAGGAGACCATCTACTAGGAAGACTTACTCCGCAAAATGGAAACGGTTTTTCTCTTGGAATGAGAAAAAAGGACAGCACCCTAGAAAATTGAATTTGCCTCGGGTATTACAGTATCTAGCTGAGCTGCTGAACAGTGGGCTTTCATTTTCCTCCATAAAAATACATGCCTCAGCCATTTCTGCAGAATTTAACACTGATCCACCTTTATTCTCTCACCCACTTTTAAGACAATTCCTCAGAGGGGCTAAGAATATAAGACCCCCAAGGAAACTACCAGTGCCAGCCTGGGATCTTAATTACATTCTAGAAAAATTAACATTGCCTCCCTTTGAGCCAGCTTCCTCAACAGATTTGCAATATTTGTCCTGGAAAACAGCTTTCCTTCTGGCCATCACCTCAGCTTGTAGGGTTTCAGAACTACAAGCCCTCATAGCTGTACAGCCCTTCCTCATCTTCCATCAGGACAGGGTCTCCCTTCGAACCAACCCGTCATTCATGCCTAAAGTGGTTTCCAGGGTAGCTTTAAATCAAGCCATTCACTTGCCTACCTTCTATCCCAACCCTCAAAACAAAGGGGAGAGGTTGCTACATTCCTTGTTATTTGGACAGAACAAAGCCTTTCAGGAAATCTGAACAACTTTTTGTGTCCTATGCTGTAGGAGCTCAAGGAAAGCCTGTTACCAAACAGACAATTTCAAAATGGATAGGCCATTGCATACGATTCTGTTACTCCTTCCATGGGAAACCTGTCCCTGTAGGCATCAGACCACACTCCACCAGGGCCACAGCTAACCTCTACAGCCTTCCTCAGAGGAGTTCCTACCAAAGATATTTTGGAGGCAGTCACTTGGAGTTCTGTACATACCTTCACAAGACACTACCTCCTGCCTTTATATTCCAAAACTAGAGCAGGCTTTGCCACTGCTGTGTTGCAGGGCATTCTGGCTCAACCCAGTTCCACCTAGTGCCTACCACCCTGTGCGTAGCTTTGGGATTCTACCCATATGTGATTACTGCAGCTGTATGCACTATGAACATAGTACAGTTTTGTACCTACCATAAATGTAGATGTTAGAGTGCTTATACAGCTGCAGTACAGGATGCTCATCGTGCATACAGCTGCAGTAATCACATATGGGTTCTCTGCCGTCAGGCGGTCCCTCGGTCGGCCGAATTCCAAAGTCCTGGTCCGGCATCGGTTGTTGTCCCCTCTTCCCTGACGTCAGAGCGACAGGGGTATACAAGTTACAGCCGACGCCATATTCTCCAGTCTATTTTGCCGCGTGGTGCCTGAAACAGAAGCAGTTCGCAAGTGCCGGTCGGCCAGCTCCTGAATTTACGAAAAATTGGAAACCGAAGTCTTCTTTAAAGCTAAGTACCCCGTTGGGGAAACTTTTCTTGCCTCACACCGATGTCAGACAAAGTTAACAATTGTATTTCTTGTGGGAAGCAAATACCGCATAAGGATTTTCATTCCCTTTGCATACCTTGTTTAGGCCCAGACCACGACATCTCGGGCTGTGTGCGACTTTCAATAAACGCACTATTAAGCGTCGGGCGGAGTTCGCCCAACATTATTTTGGTAAAGCCTTTGATTATAAAATGTCGTCTGATACTCCGACTACCGTTTTATCCAAAAAACGCAAGGATAAAGACCGACATGCGAGGCCCGCGGTCTCCACTGACACCACGCCAAAGCCGGCTACACGTGGTCCGGTTCTCAGCGAGACGCCTATGCAGTCCCTGACTACCGACGACACTACCTTGGCGGTGTCTTCTGTACCCGAGACCGCTGGTACCTCTGCCCTTGCTCAGAACATTCTGATGTGGAGGAACACTCTTACTCCCCTTATGAAGATTCTGATGCAGAACAGTCCATTCCTTCCGTATCCCCCCCAGAGGATTTTTCTTTTGGGGAAACCTTACACACCTTGAGGGAGCACTTCCATTGGGAAGGCCAAGACTTTTCTGATTCCAAGAAAAGGCTTGGGGAATTTCTCCTGTTACCCCAACACAGACCTCTGGCTATTCCTCCTGTCCTGGACATACTTGATGATGTTTACTCTGAGGCTTGTCTTAATCCAGATTCCCTGCCTCCTGCACCAGTCAAGCCTGATAGGTACTACAGAGTTCCTAACTCTCACCAATTTCTTTTCAAAAGCCATAATGCTGACCCAGAAACCATTTCTCAAGGCCCCAAGGGGATGAAGGCCTCTACTGCCAAGAACCCACTACCTTCTGAAAGAAAATCTAGATCCTTAGAAAGGTGGGGGAGAAAGGTATACACCTCGGCCACCCTAGCCATGAGGGCCTTAAATTGTCAGTTCCATATGCTTAAATATCAGCAGTTTCTGTTATCACAATTAAGAAACAAAATGTCTCAACCTGAACAACCAGATTTGAAGGAATTGCAGGATATGATGCATAGTGCAGAGCAAGTGGGTAAACGCACCTTACAATGTGGTTATGATGCCTTAGAGGCCTCAAGTAGAGCTGCGGCTACAGGAGCAGTCATTCGTAGACATGCCTGGCTTAGGGAACAAAGCTTGCCTGATCATGTTAAAGCTAAGCTACTAGATGCTCCTTTACAAAAGGATGTGCTATTTGGTACTAATGCTGAGGAGATACTAAAAAAGAAAAACAACCAATGCTCAGTGCTTCAGCCAAAGTCAGCCAGTCCACAAATAGTATCAAGTCAAAGAAAAAAACTGGCTTGACACAGCTATTGAGGTAAAATGTATTTATAAAAATGCAAAAACGATACAGAAACGATACAGTACCAACAGAGTTGTAAGCGCTTTCGGGTTCACCAACCCTTCATCAGACAGTAAAACATACACAACTTCTCATTTAAAAAAGATATTTTGACCAATCAGTGATTAGTATTTTACCCGCCTATTCTGTAGTGCAGGTTTTAAAGGTATCCTGTCATTTAATCCTGGATATCTATGTGAAGTAAGTGTAATGATCCACTTAGACTCCAAAGTTTGATTGTGTAATTTAATGTCACCACCCTGACACCTAATCTAGCATTTACAATAGCTTTAAACATAAAAACGTGAGATGGATTCTTATCCACATGTTTAAATAGAGCATTTTGTTCTACCTTATTCCTAATACATGTAAGATGTTGCAATATTCTAACCTTCAACATATTATTTGTCATACCTACATAGTAACATGTACATTGTTGACATTCTGCTATATATACCACATGCGATGTCCTGCAGGTTGCCCTAGCTTTAAAATTAAACATTCTCCCATCTATTGGATGCTTAAAAGTGGGGTTCTTATTGATACTTGTACAGGCTTTACAATTGCCACATGGTGAGGTCCCTATCTTACTTAACCCACCATCATTCCCAGGGAAGCTCTTTTCTTTACATAATAAATCTTTCAGATTGGTGTTGCGTCTATAACCAAACCTCGGAGTGTATCCTACTATCTCATTGAGCTTGTCATCTGTACTAAGTATATTCCAGTTCCTTCGTACTATGGTTTGAACATCAGTGACATTGCTACTATATGTAAAATACATCCTAAGTCCATCATATTCATTTGATCTGGGACTAAAATTACTTGTAGATGGATTATTGGATAACCAAGGTTTGTATTCCTTGGTCCTCATTTGTGTATTTTGCTCTACTTTTTTCTGTACCAAGTTATGGTCATACCCCCTGTTTTTAAAGCATGTCTTTATCCAATAGATGGGAGAATGTTTAATTTTAAAGCTAGGGCAACCTGCAGGACATCGCATGTGGTATATATAGCAGAATGTCAACAATGTACATGTTACTATGTAGGTATGACAAATAATATGTTGAAGGTTAGAATATTGCAAAATCTTACATGTATTAGGAATAAGGTAGAACAAAATGCTCTATTTAAACATGTGGATAAGAATCCATCTCACGTTTTTATGTTTAAAGCTATTGTAAATGCTAGATTAGGTGTCAGGGGTGGTGACATTAAATTACACACCGAAACTTTGGAGTCTAAGTGGATCATTACACTTACTTCACATAGATATCCAGGATTAAATGACAGGATACCTTTAAAACCTGCACTACAGAATAGGCGGGTAAAATACTAATCACTGATTGGTCAAAATATCTTTTTTAAATGAGAAGTTGTGTATGTTTTACTGTCTGATGAAGGGTTGGTGAACCCGAAAGCGCTTACAACTCTGTTGGTACTGTATCGTTTCTGTATCGTTTTTGCATTTTTATAAATACATTTTACCTCAATAGCTGTGTCAAGCCAGTTTTTTTCTTTGACTTGATACTATTTGTGGACTGGCTGACTTCGGCTGAAGCACTGAGCATTGGTTGTTTTTCTGTACTTTGGTGTGTGTTCTATTGTGCTCAGCAGGCTATGGAGGAGATACAACAAGGAGGAAATGTTCAGGAGGAAGTTTTTCTAGAACAATTTCAGCTGAACATGAAAAATCCACTTCTGGACTTGGGCTTTATGAGCAACAGGAGTGGACAAGGCACTTTACAGGTTCCAGTAACAACTGATAAGAGGTTTGAGGATCTGCTACGAGATCTGCAGTACAAAGCTGGTAGGTTACAGAGACTAAGATGGCAAAGCTTTCACTTTGAGGCCTGCCAACAATATGGCATCGTGCCTCGTGGCATGCGCATTTTGTGCATGCCGACACAGGGAGATAAATATCCTGAATTGTTGGCACAGTGGCAGTCCCTGAATATAGAGACCAGCTTTAAGTATATGGACTTGTTGAGTAACTTTTTCGCTCCTGAGGTACAGGAGCTACAGAAAGAAGTGGACAATCTATACTCAAAATTAAAAGGAGACTTTAAAACAATGGCTCATATTAATCGATTGACCAATTTACAGAAAGATATATCTATAAATAATGAGAAACAAAGCACAAAAGATTAACAAACTCAAACGCGACCATCAAGATTTTTCAACAGGCAATATATTCGTCTGGCCGAGGCATAATGGGTCCTTACAATCTGCTTCCACCAACAAGGAGCGTGTTACGTCATTGCGCAGGCGTGTGGAGCCACAGCGAGATGATCGTGATAGATTTGAACCAGATCGGTCAATAGCAGTGCATGAAGATTCGTCGAAGAGCACTACGATTGAACCTGCTCCCCTTGTGGAGTCCAACATGGGCAGTTCCTCACATAGTGCGGCTGGAGAATCTCTTGGTCAGAGTGACAACATGATGGGCGCAGCACAAATTCGTTTAGGAGCAGACAAGCGAACTTCTTCCATTGAGCGCTCATTCGGCGTTCAACTGAGCTTCGTTACTGGAAGGGAAGGGTCTCTACACAACATCAGTGTGACATCCTTTTCAGATTCGGGAGCTAGGCCAAAACCATGAGAGGCGACAGTGTTTTTTGGAACAATTCCCGGTAGCAGTGAGGAAAAGAGGTCCGTGGAAGCGGTCAGTGAGCGAGGGGCGAGACCCCAACAAGAAAAGAAGGACTCACGAATGACTGTTAATATTACTGATGGTATGGTGTTTAACTTATCTTATAGGTTAAATGATGAAGAGATTAGTGTTTTAAACAAAGGTTTAACCTTTGTTCCTGCGAAGACAAGTGTTTTTAATGAAGTAGTTACAGATATAGCACTGTTTTGTAGAAATTTAGCTTTAAAAACTGTTTATAATAATGTTTCAGGTAAAGATTTAGGGAACAAAGTTAACGTTTTAAGACAGCCTAGTACATTTACACCTCCTTTCTCACCAGCATTGAATATGTTTTTAAAAAGCTGTGAGAAGGATTTAGTACAGTATTTTGGTAGCAAAGAACACAATAAATACTACAATCTTACTAGCCAACAACAAGTTGCATTGAGGGGGTTATGCAAAAACAAAAACATAGTGATTAAAACAGCCGATAAAGGAGGGGCAGTGGTTGTCCTAGATACGGCATTCTATAATTCCAAGATTAAGCAACTTTTATCTGATAACAAGACTTACATACCCATCAACCCTATAGTAGTTTACAGGGTAATAGAAAATGTACATTCAGTTTTAAAGAAATTACATTTTGATATGTCAATAGATGATGATTTAATGAAATTTCTATTGATTGCTAAACCAAGGACACCTGAATTTAAAGCTCTACCGAAGATTCATAAATCTTTGGATGACCCACCCTTAAGACCCATAGTTTCGGGCAGGGGGTGGGTCACTGAAAATATATCCATTTGGTTGGAGCACACTTTAAGACCTTATGTAGATAAAATTAAAAATATTTTGAAAGATACAAAGCAATTTTTGGAGATGGTTAAAGATTTTCAATTGGAGGCCTTAGAAGAGAATATTATCATGGTTACTATGGATGTGCAAAGCCTATTTACTGTTATAGGCAATGGCTATGGTTTAAGAGCCATTAGACACGTCCTAAGTAGAATGGGAGAAGCTGAACATAAGATTGCCCTGGTATGTACATTACTATCTTTAGTCCTTGAGAATAATGTTTTTGTAGGTGAACAGCAAATATATAGACAGGCACGGGGGTAGCTATGGGTACCCCCTGTGCCAATACATATGCAAACCTTGTTTTACATTACTGGGAGGCTGAGACCATTATTAACAATGACCATTGGAAAGATTATGTGGGAGCCTATGCTAGATTTGTGGATGATGTCTTTTTCTTTTGGAGAGGAGATGAAAGTGAATTGACAAACTTTGTAGATTATCTACACACAACAACAACATTTCTTAAATTTACTGTGGCACACTCCAGAAATAGCATAGATTTCCTAGATACCAGGATCACTCAGGGTCCAAATGGTTTTTCATCTTCTTTGTACAGGAAAGCATGCTGGACCAATCATTTATTACCCTTTGATAGCATGCATCCCCGGCATGTTTTCCCTAATATTGTACAAGGCCAGCTTTGTAGAGCTTCTAGATTATGTCTGGAAGAAGAAGGATATGTGGCAGAAGTGGAAAAATTAAAGACATGCTTTAAAAACAGGGGGTATGACTATAACTTGGTACAGAAAAAAGTAGAGCAAAATACACAAATGAGGACCAAGGAATACAAACCTTGGTTATCCAATAATCCATCTACAAGTAATTTTAGTCCCAGATCAAATGAATATGATGGACTTAGGATGTATTTTACATATAGTAGCAATGTCACTGATGTTCAAACCATAGTACGAAGGAACTGGAATATACTTAGTACAGATGACAAGCTCAATGAGGTAGTAGGATACACTCCGAGGTTTGGTTATAGACGCAACACCAATCTGAAAGATTTATTATGTAAAGAAAAGAGCTTCCCTGGGAATGATGGTGGGTTAAGTAAGATAGGGACCTCACCATGTGGCAATTGTAAAGCCTGTACAAGTATCAATAAGAACCCCACTTTTAAGCATCCAATAGATGGGAGAATGTTTAATTTTAAAGCTAGGGCAACCTGCAGGACATCGCATGTGGTATATATAGCAGAATGTCAACAATGTACATGTTACTATGTAGGTATGACAAATAATATGTTGAAGGTTAGAATATTGCAACATCTTACATGTATTAGGAATAAGGTAGAACAAAATGCTCTATTTAAACATGTGGATAAGAATCCATCTCACGTTTTTATGTTTAAAGCTATTGTAAATGCTAGATTAGGTGTCAGGGGTGGTGACATTAAATTACACACCGAAACTTTGGAGTCTAAGTGGATCATTACACTTACTTCACATAGATATCCAGGATTAAATGACAGGATACCTTTAAAACCTGCACTACAGAATAGGCGGGTAAAATACTAATCACTGATTGGTCAAAATATCTTTTTTAAATGAGAAGTTGTGTATGTTTTACTGTCTGATGAAGGGTTGGTGAACCCGAAAGCGCTTACAACTCTGTTGGTACTGTATCGTTTCTGTATCGTTTTTGCATTTTTATAAATACATTTTACCTCAATAGCTGTGTCAAGCCAGTTTTTTTCTTTGACTTGAGGAGATACTAAGGAAGATGGAAGAAAAAGCTAAATCTATGCAAACTGTCAAGGCTTTTCTACAGGTACAGCCACCTCGTTTTAGCAGAAATTGGCCTTCAAAAAATTGGTCCTTTCCAGCCACGGACAAGCCCCAAAGAGGTAGATACAGGCGCTCAAGGGGCAGAGGACAAGCTCAAGGATCATACAGAGGCAGACGATGGCAATCTCAAGCACCAAGAGGTGGCGAAGACAGTACACAACAATACAGAAAGCAAACCCAATGACTTCCTCCTTTTCATGCCAAGCAAATCTCAGCTGGCAGCCCCCTTGGGAGGAAAGCTGGCACTATTTTCAAGAAATTGGCAGATTATCACAACAGACAAATGGATCCTGGACATAATAAACAGAGGCTACAGATTTCATTTTCACACCCTTCCAAAAATGAGAGGCATGCCAAACCTGCCACACAATCAAAGAGCAGAGGCGCAAATACAAATTACAAAACTCATGGACATGAAAGCCATTCAAGAGGTTCCTACTCACGAACAAGGTCAAGGTTTTTATTCCAGACTTTTCCTGGTACCAAGAAAAGGAACCGACTGGAGACCCATTTTGGACTTATCCATCCTAAATACATTTCTGCTCATACCAAAATTCAAGATGCTCACATTACAGCAACTACTTCCCATGCTGGGCAAGGAGTTTTGGCTGGTAACATTGGACCTCAAGGAGGCATACCTGCATGTCCCAATCAGACAAAGCTGCAGAAGATACCTCAGATTTCTTGCAGGTTCAATCCACTATCAATTCTCTGCATTGCCCTTTGGCTTATCTACTGCGCCCAGAGTATTCACGAAATGCCTGGCATCAGTAATTGCCTACTGCAGACTTCAAGGTATACAAATTTACCCTTATTTGGGCGACTGCCTGATCCAACCGGACAGCAAGCACACTCTTCTGAAGCATCTGGCTTATGCAGCACGGTTACAGAATTCTCTGGGATACACAATCAACAAAGAGAAATCCAGGCTGACACCATCTCAGAAAATAACTTTCCTGGGTGCCAACTTGGACACAAACACCCAGATGGCCTATCTTACACCAGAAAAACAAGGGCAACTAACTCAGTACTTCAAAACACTAGCAAATTGTACCAGGCTTACTGCAAGGAAAATCCTGCAGGCTCTGGGCTTCATGGCATCTTGCATTCTTTTAATCCCATGTGCAAAGTTGCATATGAGAACTTCAATGGTACTTAAAAAACCTATGGTCTCAACACAGCCACAATTTGGAAACAATAATACCAATAATTCCATGCTTGCAAAAGGAATTTCTATAGTGGGCCCAAGCATGTCAAGCAAACACAGGTCTCCCATTGTGCAAGCCTCAAGCAAATCAAGTCATCACAACAGACGCCTCAGATTACGCCTGGGGGGGCACACATGGCAGGCAGGTGCATTCAGGGCCAATGGTCCCAAAAGGAAAAGCACCTTCACATCAATCAAAAAGAAATGCTAGCAGTAATAAATGCGATTACAGCATTCAAGGACCTCCTGCATCCAGGACAATTACTGATGAGAACAGACAACACCACAGTAATGTGGTACATAAACAAACAAGGAGGAACACATTCATATCCCCTGTGCAGACTAGCCATGATACTTTGGAACTTGGGTCTGGAATGGCAAATCTAACTTCAAGCACAATACTTGCCAGGTTTGGAAAACACGCTGGCAAACAATCTAAGCAGAAATATGACAGATCCACACGAATGGAAGCTGCATCCACAGGTGTTTGCAAAGATAATCCAAGCATGGGGAAGGCCAGACATAGATCTCTTCGCCTCCCACAGGAACCATCAATTGGAAAAGTTTTGTTCAAGGACCTTTCATCCAAAGGCATGGAAGGTGGACGCCCTTTCATTCAGTTGGACAGCATGGACAGTGTACGCTTACCCACCTCTGCCCCTTCTATACAAGGTACTCCTGAAAGCAAGAGCAGACAGACCGAAGATGATACTGATTGCTCCAGACTGGCCAAGGCAGCACTGGTACCCACTCCTAAGGAGTCTAACACATACTCCTCCCTGGCCTCTACCTCTAATGCCTCTCCTACTGACTCAGTACAACTACAAAACTCTTCACAGTCAGCTAAAAACACTCAAACTTGCTGCATGGAAAATTCCTTAACACCACAGCAGACCCTTCTCTCCAAAGAGGTGCAGAATGTCATTCTGGAGGCCAGAAGGCAATCTACTAGGAAGACTTACTCCGCAAAATGGAAACTGTTTTGCTCTTGGAATGAGAAAAGAGGCCAGGACCCTACAAAACTGAATCTGCCTCAGGGATTACAGTATCTAGCTGAGCTGCTGAACAGTGGACTTTCATTTTCCTCCATAAAAATCCATGCCTCAGCCATTTCTGCAGAATTCAACACGGATCCACCGTTATTCTCTCATCCAATTAAGGCAATTCCTCAGAGGTGCTAAGAATATAAGACCACCAAGGAAACAACCAGTGCCAGCCTGAGATCTTAATTACATCTTAGAAAAATTAACATTGCCTCCATTTGAGCCAGCTGCCTCAACAGATTTGCAATACTTGTCCTGGAAAACAGCTTTCCTTCTGGCCATTACCTCAGCTCGTAGGGTTTCGGAACTACAAGCCCTCATGGCTGTGCAGCCCTTCCTGATCTTCCATCAGGACAGGGTTTCCCTTAAAACCAACTCGCCATTTATGCCTAAAGTGGGATCCAAGGTAGCTTTAAATCAAGCCAAACACCTACCTACCTTTTACCCCAATCCTCAAAACAAAGGGGAAAGGCTGCTACATTCCTTAGACATCCATAGACAGCTACGTTACTATTTGGACAGAACAAAGCCTTTCAGGAGATCAGAACAACTTTTTGTGTTTACCAAACAGACAATCTCTAAATGGATAGGCCACTGTGTATACGTTTTTGTTACTCCTATCATGGGAAATCTGTCCCTGTAGGCATCAGACCACACTCCACCAGGGCTACAGCTACCTCCACGGCCTTCCTCAGAGGAGTTCTTACTAAAGATATTTTGGAGGCAGCCACTTGGAGTTCTGTACATACCTTCACTAGACACTATCACCTGCCTTTATATTCCAAAACTAGAGCAGGCTTTGCTACTGCTGTATTGCAGGGCATTCTGGCTCATCCCAGTTCTACCTAGTGCCTACCACCCTGTGCGTAGCTTTGGCATTCTACCCATATGTGATTACTGCAGCTGTATGCACGATGAACATAGTACAGTTTTGTACCTACCATAAATGTAGATGTTAGAGTGCTAATACGGCTGCAGTACAGGTTTCCCTCCCTCCTTCCCCTCTAGGTATAGGACTAGTGGCTAACACCTCCTCATGCAACCTATTTTGGGTTATCCTCCTATGGTGTATTTGCTTGCAACTACTCTTTTTTGATAACATTGCATTGCTTGAATATATTTATTTATATATATATATATATATATATATATATATATATATATATATATATATATATAGATAGCTTTCTTTTGGGGGCACCTGACATCTGGGGCAAGAAAGACTGGAGAATATGGCGTCGGCTGTAACTTATATACCCCTGTCGCTCTGACGTCAGGGAAGAGGGGACAACAACCGACGCCGGACCAAGACTTTGGAATTCGGCCGACCGAGGGACCGCCTGACGGCAGAGAACCCATATGTGATTACTACAGCTGTATTAGCACTCGAACATCTACATTTATGGTAGGTACAAAACTGTACTTCGTGTTTCACTGTTGCAGTCATTACATTTGCTTAATCCTGCTGGTAGGTTGCCCTCAGTCGGCCTGAATTCCAAAGTCCTGGGTCCTGCGGTGGCCGCTGTAGCCCCTTCCCTGACGTCAGGCCGTCAGGGGTATAAAAGATGCAGCCGACGCCATTTTCTTTAGTCTTTCTTGCTGCGCGGTGCCCGAAGCAGAAGCAGTTTGCAAGTGCCGGTTGACAGACTCCTGAGATTGTCTTGTTAGAGTTTCAGATCCGAAGTCTTCAATAAAGCTAAGTGCCCCGTTGGGGAAACTTTTTTTCTTGCTCCAGACCGATGTCAGAAAAAGTAAATAATTGTATTTCTTGTGGAAAGCAAATACCTCATAAGGATTTTCATTCTTACTCTATTCCTTGCCTAGGGCCCTGATCACGTTTCTGGTTGTCAGTTTTGTGCTTGATTTAACCAACGCACTGTTAAACGTCGGTATGATTTTGCTTTAAACTATTTTGGATGCCTGTTTAATTATCCAGAAATGTCATCGGATAGCCATCCAACTACTGGAGTTCACAAAACACACAAAGAAAAGGAGAGACAAACAACCGAGGCCCAAAACCAACGATTAAGCTTCTCCTGAGCCAGTCGCCGGTTCTCCGTGAGGCACATTTGCAGCCCCTAACGCAAGCTACTTTAGAGTCGCAGGCCGCTAACGACTCCCATTTGGAGTCTGCCATGCCACTGGAAACTCAAGGTATTGGAGCCTTGGATACTATTCCTTCAGATGGGTCCAGAGCCGCTGAGCAGGCACCGGCTTCTGAGGGTGTATTCAGACCTAAACATCTTTATATTAAACCGTTTTCAGCTTCAAAGGCAAATACTAAAGCACCTTCTAAAGCAAAGAAACAAACTCAAGAGCCACATGGTCAGGCCTCTATGCCCAAAAAACAGATGCTCAAAATGGCCGAAGACTTGATTACCTTGATCAGGGGTTCCCATCCCCCTCCTGATAAGAGGCCTAGGCAAGAGACTGACTATGAATCTTCAGATCAGGTTTCCATTTCTTCTGATTCCTCTTCTGATCAGGAATATTCTCTTTCCCCCCTATGAGGATTCTAATGCTGAAGAATCTATACCTTCAGCTTCTCCTCCAGATGACTATTCTTTTGGGGAAACCTTGCATACCATAAGGGAGCATTTCCACTGGGAGAGCCAAGATTTTTCAGAATCTAAAAAGAGGCTTGGGGATTTACTACCTCAACACAGGCCACTAGCCATTCCACCTGTTAGACATTGTAGATGTGTTTTTGGAGTCTAGTCTTACACCTGACTCCTTACCTCCAGCTCCTGTTAAGCCAGAAAGATATTACAGGGTTACTGATTCTCATAAATTCCTTTTTAAAAACCCTGCTGCAGACCCAGAAACTATTTCACAGGGTCCCAAGGGGGTTAAGGCTTCCACTGCAAAAAACCCTACCCCTTCTGACAGAGATTCTAGGGCACTGGATAGATGGGGGAAAAAAGGTATACACATCTGCTACCTTGGCTATATGGGCCTTAAACTCTCAATTTCATGTGCTTATATATCAGCAACATGTCATGGCATTGCTTAAACAGAAAATGTTAAACTCTGAATGTGCAGAAAACAAGGAAATGCAGGATTTATTGCATGCAGCTGAGCAAGTTGGAAAGCATACTTTGCAATGTGGTTTTGATTCTTTGGAGGCCTACTGCAGGGCCACAGTTACAGGTTCTGTAATTAGGAGGCATGGTTGGTTAAAGGAGCAAAATCTGCCTGATCATGTCAAAGTTAAATTATTAGATGCACCTTTACAGCGTGATACTTTATTTGGTGTTAAGGCAGAAGAGGTGTGAAAGAAAATGGAGGACAAAGCTAAATCTATGCAAACTGTCAAAGATTTTTTACAAGTACAACCACCTAGGTGTAGTAGACACTGGCCAACAAAGAAGTGGTCCTTTCCTGTGTCAGACAGACCTCAAAGGGGCAGACCCAGACGCCCTACAAGCAGATCCCAGGCGCAAGGTTCATACAGGTCAAAGCAATGGAGTGCCTCTACCTCCAAAGTTGGAGAAGTCAAATCTCAGCCATACAGGAAACAGTCCCAATGACTTCCCCCTGCCTGCACCAAGCACTTATCTCCTGGCAGCACCCTTATGGGGAAAATTAGCACTTTGTTCTAAATATCGTGTCAGTGACACGGTGTCACAAGGCTACAAGTTCCATTTCCATACCCTGCCAAAGGCAAATGGCTGGCCAGT